>NC_081357.1:22520203-22552703 GCF_030684315.1 Stegostoma tigrinum
TTTCCTATTCATGTACTTATCCAAATGCCTTTTAAACGTTGTAATTACACCCACATCCAGCACCTCATCAGCAAGCTCATTCCACACACAAAGCACCTTCTGTGTAAAAAGTTTGCTACTCGTGTCTTTTTTAAATTTCTCTGCTTTCACTTTAAAATATGCCCCCTAGCCTTGAAATACCCCTTCCTAGGGAGAAGACAACTACCATTAACTCTATCTATGCCCATCATATTTTATAAACCTCTATAAAGTCACCTCCTATGCTCCAGTGAAAGAAGTCCCAACCTATCCAGCCTCTCTTCATAACTCAAATCCTCCATTCCCGGCAACATTCTGGTAAATCTTTTCTGAACCTCTCCAGCTTAATTATATCTTTCCTGCAACTGGGTGACCAGAACTGGACACAGTATTCCAGAAGAGACCTCACCAATGTCCTGCACAACAGACTTCATCCATTCAAAGGGATAAGTAAAAATATACATGGCATAAAGTAGATAATAAAGTGTGAGGCTGGATGAACACAGCAGGCCAAGCAGCATCTCAGGAGCACAAAAGCTGATGTTTCAGGACTAGACCCTTCATCAGAAAAGGGGGATGGGGAGAGGGTTCTGGAATAAATAGGAAGAGAGGGGGAGGTGGACCGAATGTAGAGAGAAAAGAAGATAGGTGGAGAGGAGATATAGGTGAGGAGGTAGGGAGGGGATAGATCAGTCCAGGGAAGACGGACAGGTCAAGGAGGTGGGATGAGGTTAGTAGGTAGGAAATGGAGGTGCAGCTTAGGGTGGGAGGAAGGGATGGGTGAGTGGAAGAACAGGTTAGGGAGGCAGAGACAGGCTGGGCTGGTTTTGGGATTCAGTGGGTGGAGGGGAAGAGCTGGGCTGGTTGTGTGGTGCAGTGGGGGGAGGGGACGAACTGGGCTGGTTTTGGGATGCGGTGGGGGAAGGGAAGATTTTGAAGCTGGTGAAGTCCACATTGATACCATTGGGCTGCAGGGTTCCCAAGCAGAATATGAGTTGCTGTTCCTGCAATCTTCGGGTGGCATCATTGTGGCACTGCAGGGGGCCCATGATGGACATGTCATCTAAAGAATGGGAGGGGGAGTTGAAATGGTCCGCGACTGGGAGGTGCAGTTGTTTATTCCGAACCGAGCGGAGGTGTTCTGCAAAGTGGTCCCCAAGCCTCCGCTTGGTTTCCCCAATGTAGAGGAAGCCACATCGGGTACAATGGATACAGTATACCACATTGGCAGATGTGCAGGTGAACCTCTGCTTAATATGGAAAGTCATCTTGGGGCCTGGGCTAGGGGTGAGGCAGGAGGTGTGGGGGCAAGTGTAGCATTTCTTGCGGTTGCAGGGGAAGGTGCCGGGTGTGTTGGGGTAGGAGGGCAGTGTGGAGCAAACAAGGGAGTCCCGGAGAGAGCGGTCTCTCCGGAAGGCAGACAAGGGTGGGGATGGAAAAATGTCTTAGGTGGTGGGGTCGGATTGTAGATGGTGGAATAAAGTAGTCTCATCCGTAATACAAATTAAAATGTGCAAGAGAACAGAAAGGAGATTCTCCAGGTAATTATATGTTCAGGACATAACTAATTCATTGCAGCAAAATGCAGATCTACTGAAGTGCCCTTCTTGTTTTTGGTGGCTCACTGATAAACAGAAACTGGCCCTTGACATGAAGAGCTGTTATGAGACAGCAGCTAGAGCACTACATGTGGTTTTGGTCACTTTATTACAGGAGGAATAAACTGGCAGTGGATACAGTTCAGAGAAGGTTCACAAGGCTGATTCCTGGAATGTAAAGGGGCTGTTTTACGAAGAATGTTGAGCACTTTAGAATGATACTCATTGGAGTTCAGAGTGATGAGAAGGGATCTTATTGATGGTGAATATTGACTGGAAAAGTGCTGAGAGGATGTTTTCCCACTGGGGGAAGATCCAGAATGAATGTGCTCAATTTTAAATTAAGGCATTTGCCATTGAAGATCGTGATAAGGAAGAATTTTTTCTTTCCGAGCTGCTTAAGCTTTGCAGTCCTCTACCTCAGAAAGCAGTGGAGGCTGGGTCATTCAATATATTCAAGGCTGAGTTCAGCAGGGTTTTGACCTACAGGGAGTCAAAGGTAATAGGGACCAGGCAGAAAAGTGCAGTTAAAGCCACACTCAATTCAATCATGATCTTACTTATTGGCAGAGTAGGCTCCAAGGGGGAAATGACTGATTTCTATTACTCCTTCTCCTTTTCCCTCCATCTCTAATCTCCCCCTTATGCCTCCACTCTCCCCCTGTTTCCACTCTCCCCACCCATTTCCACTTCCCCCAATGTCTCCACTCTTCCCCACTGTCTCCAATCTCCCCCCATCTCCACTGTCCCTCCATCTCCTCTCTTTTCCCTCATCTCCACTCTTCCTCCCATCTCCACTCTCCTCCCCATCATCATTCTCCCCCCATCTCCGCTCTCCCCACATCTCACTCTCCTCCCCATCTCCACTCTCCCCCCATCTCCACTCTTCCCCCATCTCCACACTCCCTTCCTGTCTCTACTCTCCCTCATTCCTTGCTGTCGCTATTTTTACCCCATTTCCCACCATCTCGACTCTTCCCCACTGCCTTCACTGTCTTCACTCTGCCCCTCTCTCTCTCCATTCCCCCCCCTCACTGAGTTCTCGCTCCCTTACTAGATCCTATCCCCCCCATTGGCTTCCTCCACCCACCTCTCCCACTGGCTCCTCTTCAGCAAAAGTGTTTCATTTCCCACTCTGTACTAACTCATTTCTTTATATCAATTATTGAAACTCTCTCACCATTATCAAAACATTTTAAAAACAGCTGATATGTAAGCAACTGTGACAACACAGGTCTGGGAAGGGAATGCATGCAAATCCCAATTCCACATTTTTTTGTAGCTTTCACCATCATCCTGTCTGTAAACAATTCTATATAGGTATTAACCCATCGCAAATAAATGAGATCAATTCCAAAGAGTTCTGAGAAAGTTCCCTCTACCAGTTTTGCAACTGAACAAGTTCATCAAAGTTCATGTTTACAAATTGTTCAGTGTCTGGAATATAGCCAGGTCAATTTGTTAGCTTATATAAAGTGCCCAAATACTTCTATTTCATCTGGAGCTGGTTGCTGCATGTCACATGTGAACATTTCCTGGCCCTCTACAGAAATTTATAGCTAACTGTGGGATCCTTCTTTCGAATGCGTGATCTGTCCCCCTGTCTGTCCATTCTTCTCCGACAAATTATTTTCCAGTTTCCCATCATCCCTGTGTTTAAAAACAAAGTTTGCTTGGCCAGCAGAAAATCTGTAAACTTCATAAAGTGATGTAATTAAATGTGACATACTTATCAGATAAGTAAACAAATTTTATATGATTTATGTCGTGTTATTTCTTTTTCCTAGTATCTCTGATTCTTTTCAATGGAGGTTTGAACAGCTGCTGTGCTGTGTCCTGGTTATTTTGTAGCTTCTTTCCTGGGTTTACACATCTGGGACACAGCACCGTGCCGAAATAAAAAATCAGTGCCAGAATCCAGCAACTCATTCTCATCCGATATATGCTGGTTGCTTCCAAGTGCCTCAATTCTAAAGCTGTTTCTGCAATAATTGGACTGGATTCCTGTGTTACTTTGGTACCATTTGCAGAAAAATGGTTTCATTACCTTAAAGAGAAAGCTTTCCACCCTTTGACTTCCTCATTGCCTTGGAGAAGGGATAGAGTCATAGAAAGATAGAAACATAGAAGATAGGAGCACGAGGAGGCCCTTCGGCCCTTCAAGCTTGCTCTGTCATTCTCCATGATCATGGCTGATTGTCCAACTCAATAGCCTAAACCTGCTTTCTCCCCATACCCTCTGATCCCATTTGCCCCCAATTTACAGCCATTCAGGTAGTAATCTGCCTTCCTGTTTTTGCTTCCAAAGTGAATAACCTCACATTTATCTAAATTATACTGCATCTGCCATTGACTTACTCGCTCACTCATCCTGCCCAGATCATGCTGAAGGGTAGCTCGTTATAGTTCATCCTCCCACCCAACTCGGTACCATCTGCATAGAGATGTACAGAACAGAAACAAACTCTTTAGCCCAACTCATCCACGTCAACCAGATTTCCTAAATTAATCTGGTCCCATTTGCCAGTATTTGGCTCATATCTTTCTACACCCTTCCTATTCATGTACCTATCCAGATGCTGTAAGTGTATGAGCCTTCACCACTATCTCTGGCTGTTCACATACACACACGCATACCACCCTCTGCATGAAAAAGATGCCCTTTCAGGTCCCTTTTAAATCTTTCCCGTCTCACCTTAAACCTATGCCCTCTGGTTTTGGACTCCCCACCCCAAGGAGAAGACTTTGGGCTTTCAGTCTGTCCATGCCCTTCATGATTTCATAAACCTCCATAAGATTGCCCATCAACCTCTGACTTTCCAGGGAAAATAGTCCCAGTCTATTCAGCCTCTCCCTGTAGCTCAAACCCTCTAAAACTGGCAACATCTTATAAATCTTTTCTGCATCCTTTCAAGTTGGACAACATCTTTCCCAAAGCAAGGGACCGAAACTGAATGCATCAAAGTCCCATACAGCTGCAACATGACATTCCAACTCTTGTACTCAACACACTGACCAATAAAGCTAAAGCTCTGTTTAGAAAGTGGAACTTCAACAATGGGACAATGGAATGAATAGCCTTGCATGGGCTAGTCTTTGACATGGAGGTTGACTGACAGAAAGTGGGCATGTGAAAGATATCATCAATGATGGGTCAACAATTTGAATTTTGTGAAGAGCTATGTCTCATGCCCTGTTTGCTTTATGATACTCTGGAGGGAAGCCTTGAAAGGCTGGAGTGGAGACAGGAATTTACATTTAAGGTGCATTTCTCCCAGAATTCACCGCTTCAACTGAGTGGTCAAGAGTCAGTGGCCGAAGGATAGCCCATTCGACACAGGAAGGATGGGGTCGACGAGACTCAGACTGCTCCCCGACCCTCTCCCACATTTACAGCCATTCAGGATATGTGCCAAACTTTATCTTACTGTTTACAATCTTGACTAATTTGGATGACTTCATCATTTTGGATTATGGGCAGACAAATTTGGGGTAAATGTCTGTGCTAGGGCAAAATAGAAGTTCTTTATTTCCTTTCGATAAAAAATTGTCTTCACTTCTTTCATTCACTTTTTATGTATGTATATTATCTTATTTTTATAATTGTTTTATAATTTCCATATGATTTCTATGATCATGATTATGTTCAATAAGATTGTTGTTTGAACACATTCCTGGGTATTGTCACTCAATCCTGTTGCATTGACTGTAATGCTCAGAACTGAAGTGACACTCCACAAGAACTCTCAATGCTACAATGGGAACAGTTTGTCAAGCAATCCCATTAGGCCCATTCACTGCTCTGTTCATGGAGCTCTGCATTGTTTTATTTTCAAGTATATTTTCATTTCAAGGTGGGTGCTTCAGTGGTTAGCACAGCTGCTTCACAGCGCCAGGGACCCAGGTTCAATTCCACCCTTGGGTGACAGTCTGTGTGGAGTTTGCACGTTCTCTCCCTCACTGCATGTGTTTGCTCTCGTTTCATCCCAAAGATGTGCAGGTTAGGTGAATTGGCCATGCTAAGTTATTTGTAGTGTCCAGGGATGTGCAGGTTGGGTGGGTTGGCTGTGGAAAATATGGGGTTAAAGGGATAGGGTAGGATGCTCTTTGGAGGGTCAGTGCAGGCTCACTGGGTTGAATAGCCTTCTTTTGCACTGTACGGATACTATATATTCAGTTTTCTATTCACAGCTGCTTTTGGGAGATTAACTCCAAATTACAGTAACCTATGTTTGGTAACAGAGAAAGAAAAACCCTATTGTCTATAAAATGAGATTTATCTTTCAAGATATTTTCTAATCAACTTGTTGAGAGATGTGTCTGGAGCAGGTGGGACTTGAACCCAGGAATCAGAGGTGAGGAGATTACCACTATGCCACAAGAGCCAACCTGCACTTATTTGATTAAAACTGCTTCTAATTTTGGACATCTGTATCAAATCTCCCCTAAATCTAAACACCTCAAAAGCAGCAGATCACTATCAGACAGCGATTCCTCATTTTGTATTTTGAACCAGGGTATTTCCAGACACAGGACTGTGAGGTTGAACATTCAAGACATAATTCAACGAGTCACTAGGAGTTGCTGATATTCTGGCACCCAGAAAAGTTGGTAGTCAGGTTATTCAGTAGACAACAAGATTAGTTTTTGATGAAATGGCTGGTATACTTCATTTCTTTGACATTTTTTCATTTCAAAGGTGTCATTCCTCAAGCTGTTATGTATTAATACATCTTTCATACAGCCAATGTTCAGTTCAGTGTCAGATACAGTACAATATTTGGACAAAATTGAAGATCTGACCATTGATTTAACGAAGAAAGGAGAACACGTCCCCATCTACAGCAACTGAGGGGAGGTGGAGAGTGTTAGGTTCCTCGGAGTGATGACGACCACCTGTAAATGCGACTGTCAAGAAGGCACAACAATGCAGCTTCTTCCTCAGGCGTCTCAGGAAACTTGGCATGTTTGTAAGAACCCTCACCAACTTCTAGCGAAGCACCATTGAAAGCATACTGCCTGGGTACATAACAGCCTGATACAGCAACTGCTCTTCCCAGGACCATAAGAAACTGAGAAGGTGGTGTGCGCAAAACAGAAGCCAATCTCCCATCCATGGATTCCACTTACATGTCCCATTGTGGTGGAAAGGCTACCAATGTCATTAAAGACCCATCCTACCCCAGTAATGCTCTCTTCCAACCCCTTCCATCAGGCAGAAGATCCAGAAGCTTAAATACACACACCAACAGGTTCGGAGCAGCTTCTTTCCTCTCCTATTACTGTTGAATGAACCCTCTGACTTCAAATAAGATTGATCTTGTTAATGTTGACCTAGCCTAGTGCATGTCCTGTGCTGTTTAATCTGGATGCCTTACTCTGTCCACATGTTTTTTTCACCCTGGAATCTGTATGTCCTTGCTTACTTTGATCTGCCTGTACTGCTCACAAACAAAGCTTTGCACTGTACTTAGGTACATGTGACTACAATAAATCAACTCAATTTGAGGTAGGCTTCTCAATGCAATGGCACTTTGACATGAGTCCAATAAGTTTGGTATCATGAGGTTAGCATTGAATAATCTGTGATGATGCTTACTAAAGATCAAACATGGTAAGATGGATTAGGTGGGGGAGAGAATCTATGGCTCGTGTCCATTTTTTGATTATGACATGTCGACAATTTTGAAAAGCTTACTTCAAGCCTCTTGTACCTATGTGTTATTGCTAAATTTATCAGGATTCTTTCTCTTCCTGGACCTGACAAACCAAAAGCTCAACATTTTTTGAACCATTTTGCCCTGAGTGATGTTCAGCTGTTTAGATGTCTGATGATCAGGCCAATGGACGTTTGATACAACACACCCCACTGGGGCCTGAGTTTTGCCCGGAGGATGTACCAATCAATGCAGGATTTGTACTTGTCCCCTCAAGCAGCCTTGTAGCCAGTTCTATGGGCAGGCTGCCCAATTATTACAGGCCCAGCTGTGTGTGACATTTGGCAGTCCTTGTACAGTGAAGATTCCCATTCATCACACTCATCCATCCTCAGATTTCCAACTCCGCAGGAGGCAGATTCCTACTGAATTGGCAATCATTAGACTTCTAATATTGAATGTATTTGACAAAGACCTTGATTCATTACTATTAAATGCATCCTTAAATTACAGGCCATTTACAGGCCATTTGGATCGTTCTTAAAAATTAATTCACAGGATGAGGGCATCGTTGGCTAGGCAGCATTTATTGCCTGTCCCTAATCACCCAGAAGCCATTTAAGAGTCAATCACATTGCTGTGGGACTGGAGTCACATGTAGGTAAGGAAGGCAGTTTACTTCCCTAAAGGGCATTAGGGTTTTTATGATAATCAACAATGGATTCATGGTCATCATTAGATTCTTAATTCCAGATATTTATGGATACAAATTCCATCAGCTGGTGTAGGGGGATCAAACCTGGGACCCCAGAATATTATCTGGGCCTCGGGATTAACGATCCAGTAATGGTACCAATAGGTTGTTGCCTCCCCATAGTGCTTTCACAATGCTACATTCATTTAGCTCCCTGTTACACTTTGCTGCATGTTACAGTGAGAATGTAGCCACGAAAGGGGCTATTTCACCAAATACATCCACATTCACATGAGTGCCCGTCCATCACATCTCACTCAATTGACGTAACCCTCTGTTGCAAACTCTCCCATGTGTTCACCTAGAAGCCTAAAAATAAGTCCGTGCTGCTTGCTTCAACATCCCAATGTGGGTGCAAGTTCCATACCCTAACCATCCCCCCGCTTTCACTGATACCATTTGTGGCATGGAATCCTCTACCCTCTCTAGTAATGCGTTTGGGGGCAAGAAGAGAATTCAGCCAGTGGGAGGGTGTGGGGGACAGTCTCATTTTCTATGGCACTCAATGACTTATTGAGGGACCTGGCAATGGGAAGGGGGTTGCCTCTGAGAGCCAGTCTCCTGACCTTGAAGCCAAACCCTCTAAACTCCCCACTGCCCACCCCTTTCCACCGTTACACATCGGCATCTTGTGGCTCTGCAATCTTGGACCCCCTTGGCTTTTGTTGCTCAGGTAGCAGCCTCCTGTGTGGCACAGCCCTTCAATGTTGCTGCCAGCCTCTGATAAGCCCTCAGCAGCCTGGGCCTCTGTCCCTGGGGTCCTGATCCCAGGGGGGTAAATGTCTGCCAGTGGCCTCCTGACTGCCTCATGGCTCATTGGGCTTTGCCCAAAGGAGGCAAAATATCTCTTGCCAGACCTCCAGCTGCCATGCCATCTCCTGTCACCTACACAATACTCCCCCCCACCGTGTCTAAATCCCCTACTTTGAGAATTGCCTATAACTGGAAACATTTTCTCTGTGCTTAAACTGTCAAACCCTTTCACATTCTTACAGTCTGCCATCAGATCACTCCATTGGCCTTTATTTTTGCACTGAAAGGTCTCAGCCTGTTAAGTCTTTCCTGATAATTATATCTTTTCAGTCCTGCTGCCATCCTTGTAAATCTTCAGTGCATCTTTTGCAGTTGGTTATCCATATCCTTACTATCATAAGAAAACCTAATCTATCCAATCCTCCAAGGGTGGGCCAGCCATGATTCTGTACAGGGTTTGCTGTGGTCTGTCAGTTTTTAATTCAATCACTCGCAAAATATACACACATTCGGCTTCCTTTCTCTGTCCCGTTCTGCATAGTGCTGCTTTCAGCACTTTGCCCATACGTTGACCTAATTTGTGCATGGGAATCCCTGATTTTGTTGAATAGAATATACAGCTCAGCAAGTCTAAGATTTCAATAAAACATGCAGACCAATTATCAAGGCAGAGAATTACTACAGAGTGCAAGCTGGCCATTTGGCCCAATGAGTCTATACTGACCATCCAAAGGGCATCACATCCAGACCCACCCCCACCCTATAACTCTGCATTTCCCACGGCTGAACCACCTAATCTTTGGACTGTGGGAGGAAACCGGAGGAAGCTCATGCTGACACGGGGGGAGAATGTGCAAACTCCACACAGACAGTCACTCGAGAGTGGTATCAAACCCGGGTCTGTGGTGCTGTGAAGCAGCAGTGCTAACCATTGAGCCACAGAGCCACCCAATTCTGGTTGACAGCATGGCTGGGTGGGTGAAATCAGTCAGTTATACTTGAGGATATGCATGGTATCACTAACAGCACAATGAATTAACATTGGGAGAAAGTCTGTCCGACCACAGTGATTAGCTGTGCTAGTAAGTATTTGATTTGCTTTTCTAGAAACTCTTTTGGAAAAGGCCATGTTTTTTGAAACTGTCCTCAGAATGAATGTGAAAGCCAACCCTGTCATTACTGTCATTACTGTCTCGGAAATGTTGAGTACATGTCTCTGAATCACTTCCAACATTTTTCAACAAAACAAAAGTCTCTCAGAATGGCATCAGTTATCTGAATAGACTCTTGCGGTTGTTTCTTTAACTAAAACACACATCTTGCCATTCTTTTCTTCGAGCTCTCATTAAAGATTTTGGGCACCAGGCTTTGCCTAGTCAACAACAAAGAGAATTGCCTTAGCCTTACACAAAGGGAACATAGAGGTTAGTTAATGCATGTGGAGATTTACACTGTGACTTCATGCATTGAGGAATCTTCTGAATCTTTCTGAAGAAGGGTCTAGGCCCGAAACGGCAGCCTTCCTGCTTCTCTGATGCTGCTTGGCCTGCTGTGTTCATCCAGCATCACACCTTGTTATCTCAGATTCTCCAGCATCTGTAGTTCCTACTGCCTCTGAGCCCTATATCAATGTTGGATGTGGTTCATTCCATCTTTTATGTATTTAACAAGCAGCATGGCAAGGATAAAGAAATGAGGTGGTGGAAGTGAGTGGCACAGTTGTTAGTGCAGGCGGGTAAAAGATGGTGAGTAGGATGCCGCCAGGATCTAGCGTGGTGGCCTCCTCTGCTGTTTGTCTGGGACTAGGATGCCCTGACTTAGTACCACCGCTCTGCCAGGACCTCTTTGTCCCTGTTGAAGAATCACACTGCTTATGGAGTACTGTAGGCCCGGTAAGTGCAGGGATATGAGGAAGAGATGTGACAATGGGACAAAGTAGTAATGCTCATGCAGAGAGCCAGTGCAGACATGATGGGCTGAATGGTTTCTTTCCGCACAGCAACAATTTAGTGATTCTGTAATTCTAATAATAATTTCTAACATTCATTCACATAGGACATGAAGTATCATCTGCCAAAACAAACCTCCTTTTCCTGCTCAGTCATTTTGCCATACTGAATTCACATGACTCCATTGTGAAAACTGCATCAAACTGTGACAGCAATTGACCGCTTACAGAGTCTAAAATAGATTTTGCAAGTTGGAAATAACTTGCTGTGTACAATTTGGCTGCTTGTTTGCTAATATTATGGCAGGGTCAAAATCGCAGCAGTGTATAACTGGCTCACACTAGTGTCCTGGACATCATGAGGACGTGAAATTCATCCTTTCTTCTATTACATGAATGGCAAGTTTACAGCCACAGTTTTCAGTCTGAGACCGCGTACACAATCTACTACACAGTGATGAATATGTGGACCAATTAAGTACTAATGCAGCATCATTAAAAGACCATTTTAAAAATGTTGATTAAAATGAATAAGCCAATGGACATGATCATTGATGAAATTATAACTTGTTTAATATACTTTGCACTGCATTGGTCTTATTGCTTCCATGTGTATTTTTTTATGTTCTATGTAGCATATCCATCTCATAGACAATAAATGTACTTGGGAGAACCCATTGAGGCAAATTTTCACTTTAGCCTAATGAAAGGAGTACAGAAAATTCAGTTATTGACTTTGACAAAGGCCCAGTGTACCCCAAGAGAACAGAGATCTGCTTTACCTGGTCTGCAGTCCTATTCTGGTAAATTGCCACAACTTAACTGCAGGCACCAAGATTTGATATGGGTCACTCTGAATCTTTAGAGATGTTGATGACCCAGATATCCAACATTATGTTCAATGTATGGAAGTCACTAAATGCATCATTACAGTTGGCCATTGCTAATGGTTATGAGTGATTGCTTGAACTCTTCCTATTATAACAATCCTATTACTTCATTGGCTACGTGCATGTTTGCTGGTGGCTGTTAATAGGAAGAAAACAAAAGACAGTCACAGTGATTTTGGTGGTGGGAGGGTCATTTAGTTCTGTGTGATAACTCTGCTGGGTAGACAAAGGTATTAGAGCAACCCTATGGCAACAGAGGTCTGGTGGCGCAATGGCAGTGTCCACAATGTTGGGTTTAAGTCCCACCTGCACCAGAGGTGTATTATAACATCTCTGAACAAGCTAAAGGAAGACATTTTGTGCATACATAGTGCAGTGGTTATTGGATGTAACACATGAAATGTCCCGGTTTAAAATCTGGCAGAATCATCATGAACCATTTTGACCCTGGGAGCTCTTGTGATGCTGTGGTAATGTCGCTACCTCTGAGCTAGAAGGCCTGAGTTCAAGTCTCACCTGCTGCAGAGGTGTGTGTAAACTGACTGAGCAGGTTGTTTAAAAATACCTATGAAATAAATTAAAGACACTTGTGTGCTGGGGTGAATTACACATGAAGATTTTTGCTCCACAAATTCAGAAATCACAAACTGACTTTATCTCAGCGAGGGGAGACTAGATATTGAGGAAAATATGTGGATGGGGCTCAAGTCTTCTCCAATCCGACTGAAGGATTGTGAAATTAACAACATGAGAAGTGAGAAGGCTATCTGAAGCAAAGAACTTGGATTCAATGTCTCCTCATAAGACAAAGTGAAATGGAAGGGGATATTTTAACTTGCAGATGGACTGGGAGCAAGGAGTTCACACAAGAGTGAAACTCAGAAGTAGTTACAGTGTTGTCTGTCAATGACTTTTAAACCCAGTCACTATAATTGCATCTGACATGCAGCTTCCACAATTAAGTTGGTCTGATGATGACCAGCATATGTCGACTGCAATTCCAGCCCTTAAAGGGATGCTGTAAATATAACAGCTGATGGATTCTGGCTGTTGGAATAGTCAGAATGCAGCCCCCATGGACTAATGCTAGGGGCCCCAACTAGCCTGCACAGAGACACTGTTTAGGCAGAGTTATGTCAAAGAAGGCAAAACAATGTGATTGGAGGTTTCCCAGGAGAAGTGATTTGGAGGGGCCGGTGTTGGACTGGGGTGGACACACACCAGGTTACAGTCCAACAGATTTATTTACAATCACAGGCTTTCATAACACTGCTCCTTCATCAGGCCGTTGCCTTGTTCTTGGACTCAATGCTGATGTTGTTAATTGATCTCACCAGGACAGGAAAGGTGAGTGCACTGGTATATTCAACCGCATCCAGCAGGGTAACTGAGCCCCCTCTCTCTGCTTTTCCAAGCCTACACTGGCATCTCTCCTGATATTAACTGACATTGAAGGTGCAGAGATACAGGAGGAGAGTGTTGTAATATTTGTTGGCATTAGCATGGAGATGGGTGGCCATCTGTAAGCGATATCAGACGCAGCAGTGTCACAAAAATATGGAAGGCCTCACCTTTAGTTCTAAAAATACCAATTTAAATTCATGGGGACTCTGGCCTTGCAGCTCAGTGCCTCACTCTGTGGCCCACAGCCCAGTGTTCTCTGAGTCTTTGCCAGCAGAGAAGCAAGAGGGAATCTGATGAAAAGAGAACATGGACATAGGGAGTTAGTTCAAAGCACTTCTACTTATCACTGATTAGCATGCCCCTTCCTCTTCAATGTCAATGCGTCTCTTGTTTCTTCGCATCTGATTGGTGAGTACAGGTAGAACAGTCACAAGTAGACCATCACAGGTTCAAAAATACCACAGGACATAAGGCAGGAAGATCGAAGCAATGGGAACAGGAAACCAGGTACCTCTGATAATGCCTTGAGTCTATGACATAGATGTACAGTACTGGGAAGAGTAAAGATTTGGTGTTGTAAAAGTGTGTGTGCATGTTGGTGGGATACACAGTGTTAAATTTCAGACTTGAAATTGCAGCTCAGCACCTACTCACAGGCATGATTTCATCCTCTCTGCAGGCAGTGAGCTTCCCTATGCTACTGCTCCTATATTTCTCCTGAGAAAAAGCTTGCTTGGCTGCGCAAAACAAAAAACCACAAATACTGTTTTGACTGTCAGTGCGATTCTCGACAGGTTCTTAACTGAATGGGATCTCATTCTTCTATCATCTCTTTCTCCCCCATCTGAGGTCTCACTGCCTTCTGCTCCCAATATGTCTGTTGATAAATGTTTCTTATTGTAAACTAGTTTCTGTCAAGTAACCAGAGTATCAGCATTCCCATTGTCCGCACAAATAGTCCCCGAAGGTACTATCACTGACACATAAGGGGACTCAAATCTCAGAGAACAACATCTTGTTAAAAGGTGGAATTTCTTCACCAGTGTGGAATTTTCATTCCACAAACATTAAAGCTGTGGCCCAGACACAGAAAATGCTGGGGAAAACTAAGCACTTCTAGCAGCATCTGTGTTTCCATTTACATGCTTGGTATAATATGCCTCTGTTTTGGAACATGCCACAAGATCGAACCAGAGCAGTCGGGCCTATGGACTTTGGGAAGGAGGTAGAAGCACGCTGTGTGGGGTAGGGGTCAATGAGCTTGGGGGGGTGTGGACGGAAGAATTCCAGAAAACCATGAGGCCATACAATATAGGAGCAGAATTAGGCCATTCGGTCCATTGAGAATGTTCTGCTATTCGGAGAGCCATTGGTGTATACAGTACCAAACAATGTTCTATCAGCTCATCAGGTCTGCACGGGCCAATACAAAAACCTCCACCTAACTATTCTCATCCCTATTTGAATATAGCTGATATGTTTCTCAGCCCCATTCTCCTGCCTTCTCCCTGTAACCCTTGATCCCTTTACTAAGCAAGAGCCTGTCTAACTCTGTCTTAAACATACTTCATGACATGGTCTCCACAAGCCTTCTGCAGCAACGTGCTCCACTGCGTCACCACCCTCTGGCTGAAGAAATTCCTTCATATCTCAGTTCTAAAGGGTCGTCCCTTCACTCTGAGGCTATGCTCTTGGATCTTTGTCCCTCATACTAATGGACGCATCTTCTCCACATCCACTAGTATCCTGCAGGTATTAACCAGATGCCCCAACCCCATCCTTCTAAACTCCATCAAGTACAGACCCATAGTCTTCAACCATTTCTCATATGACAAGCCCTTCATCCCCAGTATCATACTTATAAACCTCCTCTAGACCCCCTCTAATGCCAGGACTAAACATTTCCTTAGGTACAGGGCCCAAAACTGCTCATAGCATTCTGAAAGCTGTCTGAGCCTTATACAGTCTCAGCTGTTTTTGTATTCTAGCCCTCTTGAAATGAATGCTAACATTGCAATTACCTTCCTAACTACCAGCTGAACCTGCATGTTAACCTTAAGAGAATGTTGACCGAAGACTCCTAAATCCCTTTATACCTCAGATTTCCAAATCTTGTGCCCATTTAGATAAAAGCCTACATCTGTATTCTTCCTAGCAAAGTGCATAACCTCACTCTCCCTAGTGTGTCCAAGTCCTTCTGCAGCCTCCCCACCTCCTCAACATTACCTGCCCCCCCCCCACCTATCTTTGTGTCCTCTGCAAACTTAGCAAAATGCCCTCAGTTCCTTCATCCAGATCATTAATGCATAATGTGAATAGTTTTGATTCCAACACAGATCCCTGCAGAACTCTGCTAGGCACTGGTTGCCATCCTGAAAAAAGACTCATTTACTCCTATCCTGTACCTTTTGCTGGTCAGCCAATCCTCAATCAGTACCACTTCCAAGCCCCTAACACCATGGGCTCCTATTGTCTTTCGCAGCCTTCTGTGCAGTAACTTGTCAAAGGCCTTCAGGAAATTTAAATGAATCATGTTCACTGGCTCTCCACCTGCTCATTACTTCCTCAAAGAATTCTAACAGATTTGTCAGGGCTGACTACCCCTTGACCGTCTGAGTCAACCCTACTTTACTATGCACTTCCAAGTACTCTGCAATCTCAACCTTTATCTAAAGTCTTAAAATATTGCCAACAACCAAATTCAGGCAGCCCTCTCTTTGGGCTTTATCCCATCATTTACCCCCTGCCCCACACACCTCCCTATTTTCTGCATATAAGCTGACGTTTTCCCAGCAACCACCAGTTCTGAGGAAGGGTCCCCGGATCTGAAATGTTAACTCAGCTTTTTCCTTCACAGATGCTGCCAGACCTGCTGTGCTTTTCCAGAAACTTTGTCTTTATTCCTGATTTACAGTATCCGCAATTTTTCTTTTGGTTTTTACCATAATTTCCTGTCTTCTGCCTCCTTACCTTCTTAAACAGAAGTTACATTAGCCATTCCCAGTTCTCCGGGAATGACTCAGTTGATTCCTGAAAGATCACCAGTAATGCCTTTACAATCTCCTTAGCTATCTCCTTCAGAACTCTGGGTTGTATGAGTGCAACATAGCAAAGCTAGCCAATGATTCCAAAAGAGGTGGAAAAGTAGGCAACGATGAGGAGATAGAGTTTGCAGATGGATATAATTGACGAGGAGAATGTGCCAGAGTTTGGCAGATAGATTTTAATGTGGACAAGTGTGAGGCAGTCCATTTTGGCTAGAAAAATGCAAGGGCAAGTTAATATTAACATGGGAAGAACATTCGAAATGTGTCAGTGCAGAGGAATCTAGGCTTCCTTGTGCATAAATTGCAGAAAGTGGGTATGAGGTGCGACCTTTAATAAGAAAGGCAAACAGAATCCTCACAAAATGGCTGGATTATAAAAGTAATGTTACAATGATATAAAGTGATGGTGAGGCCACGCCTGGAATACTGTGTCTAGTTCTGGCCTCCTTACTTGAGGAAGGATGTGGTGATACTGGAGACAGTTCAGAGGAAGTTCTCCAGGTTGATTTGAGGGATGAAAGGAATGGTTGAATAACTTGAGCTTGTACTAGCTGGAATTCAGAAGAGTTGACAGGGTGTGGAATCTGATTGAGGTAAGGAAGAGCTAAAGGAGATTGATAAGGTGGATGTTGAGCAGATGATCCCCCATGCTGGATAGTCTCAAACAAGAGGGTTTGGATATACAGTGAGAGGAGGTAGGCTTAAACTGAGATGAGGAGAACCCTCTTCTCTGAGGGTTGTGAACCTGTGGAACTCACTGCTCCAGAGTGCAGTGGAGATGGAATCAATCAACGGATTCGAGAAAGGAATGGATATGTTTCTGATAAAAAGCAGGATATAGGGTGATGAGGGGAGTGGGGGGAAGGCGAGCAGGAAAGTGGAGTTCAGGCCAGGGTAATATCAGCCATGATAGTGCTAGGTGGAGGAGCAGGTTCATGGGGCTGAATGTCTTACTCCCACTCCTAATTCCTACATTCCTATGTATGGTCCTTCTGATCCCGGTGATTTATCCACCTTCAGACCTTTCAGCTCCACAGCACCTTTTACTTAGTGATGATCACTACATTTACCTTTGGCCCCAGGCTCTCTTGAAGTCTTGATTGCTGCTGGTATTTTTCACTATGAAAACTGATGCAAAGCATCTATGCAGTATCTCCACCATTTTTTTTTCTGTTACTACATCTCTAGCCTCATTTTCCAGGATCCAATATTCGCCCTTGTCCCTCTCTTACCTATCAGATATATAACAAATACTCTTGCAATCTTCTTTTATATTACAGCCTATCCTAGTTTCATGTTTCATTTTCCCTCCACATTGCTCTTTTGTTTGTCCTCTGCTGGTTTTCAAAGGTTTTCCAATCCTCTGGCTTTCCACTAATCTTTACTACATTGTATGCTTTTTCTTTTGTTCTCTGCTGCCCCTAACCTCTCTTGTCAGCCATAGTTGCCTCACCCTTCTCTTAGTATGCTTCTTCTTGCTTGGAATTACTTTCTGTTGTGCCTCCCGAATTACCCTCCCCAGGAACCCCTGCTATTGATTCTCCACCATCTTCCTTCCTAGGCTCCCCTTCCAATCAACTCTGGCCAGCTCCTCCCTCATGTCTTTGTGGGTATTGTTACTCAATTATAATGCTGTTACATCTGACCTCCACTTCTGCCTCTCAAACTGCAGGTAAATTCTATCATGTTGTGGTCACTGTCCCCTGGGGGGGGGGTTTCTCCACCTTAAGTTCCCACATCAAGTCTGCTTCATTACACATCACCAAACCCAGAACTGGATGCTCCCAAGGTTTACCTCTTTGACTTGGCTGACCCTGCGCCAATTTGCTCGTGGCTCAGATAGCATTCCAGAGGAAATAAGGTCAGTGACAGACATGGAAAATCTAGCCTGATGTTCAGCAATGGCATCTTGATCTTGGGCACTTAGCCTGTGCCACAAAGTAGTTAGTGCTGTAGGCAACAATAGCACTGTCTTTATCAACAGGTTTGATAACTGAGTTGGGGTTGTATCTGAGGGAATAACTGAATGTTTGTGGATGGGATGCCAGTAATAGCTCAGGAGGCCATAGCTCAGGAGGCTGAATGGGAAGGGATATTATTTACTGTTGACTACGTATTGTATCCATAGGCTAGCCCCAACCAGGGCAGGAAGTTCTGAAGGCCCATCCCTGAATCTGCTTTGTTAAAAAATCTCAGGTGATGAGTTCTGGTTGAACAGGCCATTGCTGTCACAAAGGAAACTCCTACTCAACGATCTCCCCAGGGAGATGAATCAGTGATTCTCCAGGGGCTGTATAGGGGCTATCGCATTTACATGGGCAGCCCCTGTCACCACGCAATCTGTTAGTACTGGTCTCTGCTGCTGTGTTCCTGCATTCCTTTCACTGGAGCTTCCAAGAAGTGCAGGAAACATGTGCAGATAGAGAAGGAGTTTGCAAACTGAAAGGAACAATGAATATCGTTTTGAGGGGCTTCCTCAGCAATAACCCGCACATTCCCAATATTAATGGAAGTCAAGGACTTTTGACCCAGTTTCTTGTCGCAGTGTCAGTTTTGTAGTTTTAACCACCCTGCCTTTACCCAAAACCAACTCACTTCTGCGAATGTAAACTGCCGCTTCCTTCTCTGCGCATGCAGCTTGCCAGATTGTAAATTCGAGTTATTGCACTCTGCTAAATGAAGGTGCCACTTATTGTATCACATCTTCAGTACTTTGGGTTGCCCTTCGGAGCTCTGACACATAATTTATTTTCTGTCATATAAATTCAATGAGTCACTTTTCATTAATGAAATGGAAGCTGTCATTGTCCGATTTGTTGTGAATGCTTTTGTTTTGAAAATGCATCTTTTTTTTAATCCAGCGATGGGATGTTTAATTCAGTCGCTGGCTGGGCCAGCATTTTTATATCTGCTCGTAGCTGCCCTTGAGAAGGTGGTAATGAACTGCCCTCTTGAACTGCTACTGTCCATGTGTTGTAAGTACGTTCACAATGTAGTGAGGGAAGGAGTCTTAGGATACTGACCCAGCATGACTGAACAAATGGCGATACATTTCCAGGTCAGGGTGGTGTGTGGTTTGGACAGGGACCTGCAGTTGGTGACGTTCCCATGTATCTGTTGCCCTTGTCCTTCCAGAAGGAGGTGGTTGTGATTTGGAAAGTGTTGCCCGAGACGAAGTGGTGAATTTCTGCAGCGTGTCTTGCAGATGGTACGTGGAACATGCATAGTCATGTTGAGAACCCATGTGAAGGTGTAGCAAGCAAGTAGGGAGACAAACAGTACTTCAGTGCTCATTACAAGGGAATTGAGTACAAATGTAAAGACAGTTTGCCGCATTTATATAGAGCCTTGATATGGCGGCTCTCTTGTGGTTTGGTAGCCGCGGCCCTACCTTGAATCAAGATTTGATTCGATTTGATTTTTTGCAGTCGTATGTACCTAAGCACAGTGAAAAACTTTCTTTTACAAGCAGTACAGGCAGATCATAGTAAACAAGGAAGTACAGGCCATAGGTTGCTTAGACAGAGCGAGACATACAAGGCCACAACTGCACAGGAGGCGCACAAAACGAGATCAACATTAGCCAGATCAACATTATTTGAAGTTAGGGAGTCCATTCATCAGTGTAATAATGGTGGGGAAAAAAGCTGTTCCTGAACCTGCTAGTGCGCATGTTCAAGCTTCTGTATCTTTTACCTGATGGAAGAGGTTGGAAGAGAGCATTATCAAGGTGGGAGGGGCCTTTGATGACATTGGCAACCTTTCCGCCATGACGGGACATGTAAATGGAGCCCATGGATGGAAGGTTGGCTTCTGTGATGGTCTGGGCTGTGTATAACACCTTCTGTAGTTTCTTACGACAGAGCAGTTGCCGTATCAGGTCATTGTGCACCCGGATGGAATGCTTTCTATGGTACATGTATAAAAGTTGGTGAGGGACCTTATGGACATGCTGAATTTCCTGAGTCACCTGAGGAAGAAGGGGCGTGGTTGCGCCCTCTTGACTGTCTCATCTACATTGGAAGCCCAGTTCGATTATCGTCTCTCCTAGGAACTTGACCCTCTTGACCCTATCCACCTCAGCTCAGCTGACATGGACGGGGATGCGTCCACCTCCATTTTTTGTGAGGTCAATGATCAGCTCTTCTGTTTTGCCGACATTGAGAGACCTGGGTTCAAATCCCACCTGCTCCAGTGGTGTGTAATAACATATTTCAGTTGGTTAATTAGGAAAACAGGTTAAATTTTAAAAAAATTATAAATCCTTAGTGAGACTGTGCCTAGATTATTATATAATCGTTTAATTTCTTATATAAAAGGAAGGATATACTTGCTCCAGAAGAATTGGAATGATGGTTCACTAGACTGAATCCTGGCTTGTTTTATGTGGAGAATTGTAAAAAAAACTGGGCCCACATTCTCTTGAGTTTTGAAGAATGAGAAATGACCTCATTAGCTTTGCGATTAGCAGTCTTTGCTTGTTAATCTTCCGTTCACCAGATGGGTGTTTTCCTGGTGGTGGAAAAAAATGTATAATAAAGTATTTGCACAGTGGTGTCTTTTTACTGTGTCACTACATAAAACATATATATGGGTGATTTGGGGCACACAACTGTAGGTGATTTGAGGTAAAAAAAAAGTAAAATGGACCCAGGGGCCCTCTTGTGGCACAGTGGTAGTGTCCCCACCTGAGTCGAGGAGGAGCAAGGTCAAGCCATACCTGCTCCAGGTCTGTAATAACATCTCAGACCACATTGATCAGAAAACATAAGTTAAATTTGAAAAAAAAGCTTTGACAAAATGTGCCTTCATTCAGCCACATTAAAGTCCTGTACCGCCAAATGACTATTAGATTTCTAAAAATTAAAAGATATTGCGGAATATGGCAAAAGCGCAAGAAAGTGTTGTTGAAGGACAGGTTAGCCATGGTTTAGTTGAATGGCACAAGAGGGGTCAATTGGTCTATTTCTCCTATTTCCTATGTTCCTCTCATTGCTGTTTGTACTTCCATTTAACTGAAATTGCTGATTTGTACCCAGTCTTCCAATTAAAAATCAATTTTGAGCTGTCTTTATTGAATTTGTCATGAAAGTCAGAGCTTGCGTTGTCCAGTCATCACTACTTTATAGTGTAAACAAATATTGCTTTGAGATCCAATCCTTCTCCCTAGCTGAGCCTGACTTGCCTCGCCTTTTATTTTAATGTTCTCTGAAGAACCACTTAGTAGCAGTAACATTGCAGCGATGCTTAGCAGGGCATAAAGAAAACCCAGCAGTTTATTTAAGTTCAGAAGGTTTCAATGCAGTGTAAGTCAATAGATGGGAATTGTATTGTCAAGTTGTGTGGCAACTGTGGCTGTCTGACAGCACACTTATCACTGAACCCTGATATTCTCAATTAAGTGACACTCTAGTGTAAGAATGAGAGAGCATTGCATTGGGGATCTGCTGCCTTCCATATGAAATGCTAAGCCTTGGTCCCCATCTGCTTGGTCAACTGTATGTAAAGGATCCCATGACACTGTCAAACAACAGCAGAAGAATTATTCCTGGCCAGTGTTTATCTTCTAATCAATATTGCAAAACATTGGATTATCTGTTTATTTGTAGACCTGATGGACAGCATTCGGAATATTGTGAGCAGTTTCAGACCCTGTATCTAAGGAAGGATGTGGTGGCATTGGGATGAGACCCAAATGGGTATACAGAAATGATCCTGGGGTTGCAGGTTTTATCACATAAGGCATGGTTGAGGGCTCTGGGTCTGTACTCGATGGAGTTAGGGAGAGTGAGGGGGCGATCTGATTAAAACTTACAAGACGCTGAGAGGTACAGGTAGAATGAGCGTGAAGATGTTTCCATTGAAAGGAAAGATTTGAACACAAGAGCACAATCTCGGAGTGAAGGGAGAACACATTAAATCTGAGGTGAGGGGAAATTTCTCCAGCCCCAGAGAGTGGTTGATCTGTGGAACTCAACTTATTGCTACAGAGGGCTAGAGAGGCCACTTCATTGAGTGTATTTAAGACAGAGATAGGCAGGTTTTTGATTAGTAAGGGGATCGAAGGCTATAGGAAGGAGGCAGGAGAATGGGTTTGAGAACCATATCAGCCATGATTAAATGGCAGAGCAGACATGATGGGCCAAATAGCCTAAGTCCGTTCCTTTCTGTTATGTCTTTGTGGTTTGTGGGAGTATAAGTAGCTGCTGTGTTTCCCACCTTATGACAGCAGATAGACTTCTTCCAGGGCTGAACCATCATCATTAGGAGAGCTGCAACAAGCAGTCAAATGGAATGAAGACAGCACAGCCTGTGGCTCTAAGGGTAGTCTAGCTGAGGTCTTCAAAGCTGGTAGGCTTTTTCTCACATCACCAACCCATGAATTCATGCTACATCCTACAGATGCGTGGAATCTATCAAAGTATTCCCCAGTTATCTGTAACAAAAAAAGCCCTGCCACCCATTCTCCCGAATCACCTGCTTGGTGTGGCTGAGGGCATCGTCTCGGGGGCATGGTATAAAACCTTTAAATATCTTTAAACTTCAAAGATACGATCGATGTTGCAGTGAAATCCAAGAAAACTGTGCAGAACCACAGCAAGAACCCTTCCAAAGAAGGCGAAATACGCCAATGCTGAAAATCTGATACAAACACAGAGAATCCCAGCAGGCCTAACAGTATCCATAGAGAGAGAAGCACAGTTCACATTTCGAGTCCGGTATGACTCTCCTTTAGAGCCAGGAAATCTTTGCTGACCAAAGCACTTGACTTCAGCAAATCGCAAATCTCTGAGGATCGTGCTGGTAAATGTGAAGCAGGTAAAGAATTGGATGATCAGCCAGGGCCATTATGAATGGTGGAGCAGTCCTGAAGGGCCAAATAGCCTATTCCTGGTCCTATTTTCAATGTTTCTTCAATTCTACTGACAAGAAACCCAACCTGTCCATGGGTTTTGCTGTGGGTCAGTCAAATACTCCACCTCCAAAATATATGTTAAGGAGAGACTCTGGAATATTTTGAGTAATACCTGTGTCACAGCAGCCACCTCTCTCAAAGGCCACCATTCTCAAGGACATCAACCCCTGACCAGCTGCACCTGCTCAGGCCCCCACAAACTACAACAGTGAGGATTTGAAAATAAAGTATGAACAAAATCTCAGTCTACAGAGCCCTGCTCCTGAACAGCAGCGAGACCTGGACTGTATATCAGTGAGATGAAAGAGCACTGGAGAAATTCTACCAGCAAAACCTTTGATACTTCCTTCAGATTTTGTAAGAATGTCAAACAAACAATCCTTGTTCAAGACAACTTCACAAGCCTTCAGACAAGGCTCCTACAAAATCAACTAGGAATGACTAGACACTGTGTCCGGGTGGCCAAGAGACATCTTCCATCATGTGTTGTTGTATTGTTTCTCAAATGGCCAGTCTTATGGGAGAGGACTATCAAAATGCTGCAAAGACTCTCGGAATCTCTCCTTGAAATGCAGCATTGTTGATGTTAATGACTGGGAGCAATTTGTTATCGTTTGTTCAAAATGGCAAGAACTTGTGCATCAAACTGCAGCATGCTTTGGGTCTAAAGGCTTTAGTTATGATGTAGAGCAGCGGAGAAGGAAAGAAAATGAAGCAATGCAGAACTCCAGATCCCACAATCTCACTTGATCTCCTGCCCAGTTATCTGTGGTTAACAATTGGGCTGTTTAATTAGGAGATTGTCCATGACAGAAGTTCAGATCCTAAGTACATATCACCATTGAACTGAGGGACAGCCAATGACAAGAGTACGTCATTGTAGCATCAGGGTTTATGCTAGTAGTCTCATCAGTGATCTCTGGTTCTGACATGCCACATAGAACTGGAATCTGAAGCAAGAACGTTCTGATAGAGTCCTGTTGAACCTTGTCTCTGCCAAGACTGTAAATAGTTAATAAATGCTCATTAGTTTGCACTCATCTGATTGCCAGCCCTTGCCTGTCAGAATTATCCTGATTATGACACTTACACATTTGTCGGCTGCAAAGTGCTTCGAAACGTCTGGGGGCTGTGAATATTATTATATAAAAGTAAAGCTTCCTTCTCTTTATGAGGAGTCTATAAAAGCTTCACACTTAATGGTACCATGCTTGGTCCTATCTGAAAAGGTTTTGAGCCCAAGTCCCAGTGAGGAACATAATATAGGCTGGCATTTTTCCCCCTACACTGATTGGCACACATCCCACGTACTGGGTTATTGTGGCATTTGAACAATTAGCCTTTCAACTGATGGGAGACAGATGTAGCACTTGCAACAATATTTCAGGGAAGGATTGAACTTCAGCAAAGGGCACCCAGTATCATTTTCAACCATCAGTTGGTTGGGTTCCGGAGATGGGAAATGTTTCTCTTTTAACCCACATCATTGTGTATTAATTTTAACAAATCCATGCAGCATATTTTATGATCACGGACTTGACCCAATCCATTTCATTTCCTGAGGGTAACACGGATCTTTGGGTGAAAGTTTGTTTTGTAAAACACTGAGAAGTTTCTTCCTAACCCTTCTCGCATAATTTCCAAAGTGCCAATCTTCCTTGAAACTGTGTGATTACAATTCACAAGATGACTATTCACCGCACCTTGCTCCAGGGCTGAACTCTTCTCATTCTTCAATCCAGGTAAACAAGCAAACCTCTACATTGCTAATATATGACGATGTGTTAAAGATATGGATCGTCTCCACTTTTCAGCATGAAGAGTGATGGCTATAGTGCCTGCTCCAGTGATGGCTTTCCATTTGATAACAGTCTATTCCTTTTGTCTTTTGCTTGCACTTTCCTTGTACCTTTGCAGAGTTGTCCTTTTCAACTTCTTACCCAGTTGTCTAGTCGATTGTATAATGCTCTTTGCTCCAATAGTCATGGGTCCAAAGAGCTTTCCTAGTCTTTGATCAGTGCCATTGATTTCTTACATTCGCCTGCTCGTCTGCCCAATCCACAAACATTGCACTGAAATATCTGCACAGGTTATACTTTCAGGTACTGCAAATAACCGTTGTGAACTTAGCAGCACAGAGGGAAGACAGGTCCTAGTGAGCAAGGGCTGAGATGAAGGCAGACTCAGAGCCTGTTGTCTGTATCATTGAGTCATACAGAACGGAACCAGGCCTTTCAGCCAAACGAGTCCACACCAACCATGTTCCCAAACCGAACGGTTCCACCTGCCTGTATTTGTCCCATATCCCTCCAAACCATTCCTATTCATTTACTTAACCAAACGTTTTTCAGATATTCAGCTGCATCCACCAATTTCTCTGGCAGTTCATTCCACACACTCCTTGTGTAAAGAAGTTGCCCCTCACGTCCTTTTGAAATCTGTCTCCTCTCCCCTTAAAAGTATGCCTCCTAGTTTTGGACTCCCCGGACCCTAGGGAAAAGACCCCTGCTATTCACCTCATCTGTGCCCTTCATTTTACAACCAGTGAAGTGCTTTTGAACTCTTGACATTGTTACAGCATAGGAAAGCAGGCAGCCCATTTGCATCTAGCAAGCTCCCAAAAGCAAAAGTGGGACGGTGAACTATCTCAGCAGAACTAGAGAGAACACTCATGCTCTTCTTTGAAATTATTTTATGAGACTTTTTATTTGGCCTGAGGGGTAAGGCAGGGCCTCGGTTATAAATTTCTGAAGGATATTACCTCCAACAGTGCATCACCCTCTCAGCATTGCACTGGGGTTTCAGCACTGTGTAAGACTCTGAGCTGTAGTTTTCTGAATCAGAGACAAAAGTGTTAGCAAACTGAAGCACAATAGAGCAGCCATTTGGTGGCCAAGTTGTGGGGTAAAATATTCAAACCAGGCCTGATCCACCTTACACAAGCTGGTCTCTGTTGGGGCCGCACTTTCTGCTTCCCAAACTCCCGGCTGATGCTTTCAGATTTGACTTTGACGCACGCTTTCAATCCAGAAGGCTGCATTGCCACATTTGCTGTGATACCATCCCTTGGAAGTGCCTCTATGGCAGCTGGGGATGCTGTGTGACATTATAAATTCATTGATATTCTCAGCAGTAATCACTGAGGGCATTGCGTTTGCCATTATCAACCATTGGGACAAAATCACCTTGAGAAATTAGTGTGTAAGTATTACAAATTGGTTTCACACAAGGCTACTCATCTGCTTCAGGCTGATAATGAAACATTGGCATCACTTCTGGTCAATGGAACAAAGATTGCCTTATATTCTAGTGAGAAGGCAAAAGAAAGTTCTTTGCTACAGTATCTCATAATAAAACGGATTTGATTTTGATGCAGATGAAATTAAATGCAATTTTAAATTACTTGTACCTTGTCCAGCCGGCATGTAGCTGTAATTTCTTAGGAGTTAGGTGGATTGGCAGCTCAATGGATGAACACATCGAAAAGGGGTTTGTTTCAGTTAGAGAACAATGCACATTGCGGGGGAAACAAGTTATGAATTCCAAAGGAAAAAGGTCAGGAACATGAAGTGAAACATTAGTTGCTGTGTACTACACTGTCTGTGAAAGATAGCAAGCCTGGGTGATCATTAACCAGCCAAGCTGAGTTGGCTGTAGTTACCAAGGCGCCATTAGCTAATATGCAACACTGCTGCACTGACTTGGTAATGTCTGTGGCCCTAGGAAGTTGTGCCATCTGCTGCAAAGACAGCCATTTATTAACATGTGCCATCAGGCTGGCATAGTGAGTGATTGAATCCTTCCTGTGAAGCTTCCTTTGCATTCGTCGCCCAATGTCATGCCTTCCTCATCAGCCAGTGAAACAGCATTGACTTCACTCAACAAGAGGCCCTCCAACTTGCTTCAAAAAAGTCACTAATGGCATGTAAACCACCTAATTCTGAGCATCTCGAAAGGCTTTCAATAGTAGCGTCTTTAATCCTCCCAGTCGCTGTTGTTACCACTTGCATCACAACTTTCTGTTTCCATTGCTAATGTGATGTCTCCACTTGACCTGGTCTCGATGTGCATGTGTAATTAGTAATGCCATTGAGCTGACCCAGGAAATTTGAGGGCTATTAAGTAATGAGCGCACTAATGGAGCTTGCACATAATTTGCTGATCTTTTGGACATGAGTTCACAGAATCACAGAAATGTTATGGTGTAGGAGAGAACTGTTCGCCCTGTCATATCAGCACCTGTTCTCGGAAAGAACGTTTAAGGCTGTTCTCCAGCTCCATCCCTGTAATCTTGCACATCATTTCTGTTTAAATAATCAGCTAATGCCCCAACTGGACCTGCCTCTGCTACACTCCCAGACAGTGCATCACTGACCCGAAACAATCACTGTGCAAAAAAGTTTCTTCACAAATCACTACTTTTGCAAATAACTTGAAATTCTTTGCAACTCTTCTTCAGTACCTGCCACCGCATCGGGAAAGCAACCAACATGACCAGAGACCCCTTCCACTACCAGCTTGGGTGGCCTTGGGTTTATTACTTTAACAGCCTGAAAGAGTGCAGCCTGCTCTCACAGATCAGGGTTTCTGGGCCTTGGTAATACTGTCTTCCATCATCTTCCAACAGGCAGAAGATACAAAATGTTTTTATACACGTACGAACAGTCTCAAGATCAACATCTTCCCCACTGTTAGCAGACTTCTGAATGGACCTCTTTAATGGTACTATTGATCTCTCTTCTCAGCAGCTGTAACACTGTATTCTGCACTTTGTTCTGTTACCCTCTGGATTTGTATGTTACGATCTGCCTGTAAAGCACGTATGACGATATTTTTCACAGTACCTCGGTACACATGACAGTCATAAAGCAGATCAAATTTTGAGACATGGCTGCTTGCTTGCTGGGCATACGGTATATTTGACACATAAGCTGCTGGAACATGATTGGGTGGGTGAGATTAATAGAACATGCTGCTGTACAGCAAGACGCATGCCCCCTACGCTGTGGTCTGCTGGTTCATGCGATCGGCTACCTTGTTGCGTGACTACTGCAAGATGTGTCACTAGCATTGACCCGACCAGACTCCCTCAAAACATTTTAAGGAGGTAGTCTAGACCCTAACATTTCTTATTTTAAAGGCAAATTTGAAGTACCATGTTCTAGATGCAATTTTATGGGTCAAACTAGTCAACATTCAGCAAAAACACAATTTATTCAAACATTCTTTTATAGTTAAAACACAAACCAGAGAAAAATGAACGTAGAATAACTTAACTCTATTGGAAAACTTAACTGAGTAATAGACACAGTAACTATTACTAATTATTGTTCCAATATCGTAACATCCCATAAACACACTCCTTGACAAAACAAACAAATTCAGACACAGATTCTCACATGCAGTGCTCCAAGTGAAGAAAAAAAAATCAAAAGAAAATTCAGAGAGAGTAGCAGCCAGGAGGCATTTACTAATGCTTCCTACTCTGTTGAGACCCCAATAGTTTCTGATGCTACTGAAAAACCAAAGCCTAGAAACCCTGATCTGTGACAGCAGCTCTCACCCATTCAAACTGTTAAAAAAGAACTCAAGGTCTCCCAAGCTGTTTATCTGAGCGGCTCTGATAGACTGGTTGGTACCTCAGCCTTAACCTCTTTTCAGAAACAGGACAAAATAACCTCTTAAAGCTACAGCATCATCACAACACAGTAAGGCAATACGGTTGTATGTAAAGTGAGTAATGCTAAGAGAGCAAGTGAGCAGCATCGAGAGGGTTCTGAAGAACAGCCATATTGGACTCCAAATGGTAACGCTGTTTTTCTTTCTCCACCAATGCTGTCAGACCTTCTCCAGCACTTCCTGTTTTGGTTTATAAGATACAGAAGCCTGAAAACAAGCACCAGCAGATTCAGGAACAGCTTCTTCCTTGCCAATATTAGACTGATGAATGGCCTCTCTAGCCTCACATAATGCTGATCTTGCTAACATTGATCTTGCCTAACGCATGCCCTGTGCAGTGTAACCTGTATGCCTCTGTCTAAGTCTTCTTGATCTGTGTATCCTTGCTCATTATGACCTGCCTGCACTGCTTGTAAACAAAGCTCTTCACTGTACTTTGTTACACATGACAATCAATCCATCCATCAACATGCAGCCTGATCAAAGATACCTGCTTCTCACTGCAGTGCAAACCTCAGCAGCCTGAGAAATGCATTGAAGATCCCGAGGGGTTGGCAAATGTCAGATGTTGATGCACATGGATGGAGCAGTGGGTGTGGCTGGTGCCCTGAGATGTTGTTTGATGCAGAGCACCATGGAGGCTGGTCACAGCCCACAGTGCTCTGATGCCTCCAGATACCACTTTAGTCATACAGCTGGCTCAGCTCAGTTTCTGGTCAAGGTCAACCCTCTGGGGGATGTTGTTAGATGAGGAACACAGTGATGGTAATGACATTGAATCTCAAAAGGGATTCTCTCTTCTTGGAGATGGTCATTGCCTGGCACTTGTGTGATGGAAATGTCACTATTTTTTGTTCATTTGTGGGATGAGGGCATCACTGGCTGATCATCTCATTCATTTACATACCCTCTCCAAAACCTGTACATCCTGCTGGCAATGTGACAATCAGACTGTACACAATATTCCAAATATGGCCTAAAAAATTCTATACAATTGCAACATGACTCGCCAATTTTTACACCCTGTGCCCAGACAGATGAAGGCAAGCATTCCATACACCTGCTTGACCACATTATCCAACTCTTTTGCCACTTTCCAGGAACTATGACCTGTATATCTAGATCGCTTTGGATGGTGATGCTGCTAAGGGTTCTTCCATTTACTGTAAACTTCCCTCCTGTATCTTTACCTTTAGATCTCCTAAAATGTATCACCTCACATTTGTACAGTCTAAAATTAATCTACCATTTCATTGCCTAAGTCTCCAACCTATCTACGTCCTGTTGGATCCTTCGGCAATACGCCTCGCCATCCACTGCTCTCCCAAACTTGTGTCATCTCAGGTTATCTTATCCAAATCACTTCTATACACTACAAACAACAACAGTCCCAGCACTGATCCCTGTGGAACACCATTGGTCACAGATCTCCAAACTGAAAACCATCTTTCTACCTCTACTCTCTGGCTTCTATGACTAAGCCAGTTCTGTATCCATCTTACTAGCTCATTATCGATCCCATGTGACTTCAACTTTTGTATCAGCCTGCCATGAAGGACCTTGTCAAAAGCCTTGCTAAAGTCCATATCGTCAATATCTACTGCCCTGCTCTTTGTCACCTTTGTCACTTGCTGAAAATCTCAGTCAAATTTGAGATACATGACCTTCCCAACACAAAGCCATGCTGCCTAGCACTAATAAGTCCATAATTTTCCAAATTTAAGTAAATCCTATCCTTAACAATCTTCTCCAATAATTTCCCTACCACTGATATAGGCTCACAGGGCATGTAAATTCTCAGATTATACCTGCTGCCCTTTCTAAACAAACTAACACCATGGGCTAATCACTCCCCTGTGACTATAGAGAATACTAAGATTTTGCACAAGGGTCTATCAATTTCCTCACCTGCCTTCCTCAGCATTCTGAGATAGAATCCATCAGGTCCTAGCCACTTGTCAACCTTAATGCTTTTCAACATGCCCAACACCAGCTTTTTTTATGTTGACATGCCCCAAAGTCTCATTAACTTTCCTGAGATTCACCATCTGCCATACCCTTCTCCTTTGTGTATACCAATGCAAGGTATTCATTAAGGACATCACTCACTTCCTCCAGTTCCATGCATAAATTTTCTCTTTCATCTTTGAGTGAATCTATCCTTTCCCTAGGATTTTCCTAAATTCTGTTTGCCAAAGATACTTAATGGCTCCCTTTAGCCCTCCTAATTCCTTATTTGAGTTCTTTCCTGCTATTGTTGCAATCTTTGAGGGTTCAATCTTCCCAAATGTTGCCAGCCTTATCCTTCATTTTCAAAGGAACACGCTGGCTCTGAACTCAAATCAACTGGCCTTTAAAGGATTGTCACTTGTCAGATGTGCATTTATTCTCAAACAGCTGCCCCCACACTACGTTCCCCATTTCTTGCCTAATATTGTAGCAGTTAGACTTCCTCTAGTTTAATACTTTCATTTGAGCACTACTCTTGTCTTTAACCATAAGTAAATTAAAACTTACAGAATTATGGCCACTATTCCCAAATGCAAACCCACTGATCCTTTGTTCACATGCCTGGGCTCACACCCCAACACCAGGTCTAGCATGACCCCTTCCTTAGTTGGACTATCTATATTGTTTCAAAAAAACTTCTGTGACAAGTTCCAACAGCCTCCATCCGGTCCAAGCCTCTGACACTAAGTGAGTCCCAGTCAATATTACATTTTATGTTCCTCATCTAAATGATTAATTTATATAGTGAATAGCTGGGATCTTAGCACTGATCCCTGCAGTATAGCCCTAGTTACAGTCACCCATTTGAGGTAGGTAATTAATGAGCTATTTAGTAAGGAGCAGTGAAAGATCTCATTGGGCTTTTAGGCAAGGAACCTTTCAAAAACTTGACAAAACTGACAATTAAACAAAAAAAATATAGTTTTCGGCCCTATATTGCAACAAGAGTGCAAAACCTGTAAGGTTTACTGGCTCCTTTATCATCTGGGAGTTCACCAATGATTGGCACCATTCTAAATTGGAACTGCAGTGCATTTGGTTTCTATGGTAATGCGGTTTAGTTTTAGTAATCAAGGCATGTTTCATTTTTTCCCCTTCTGTTAAGAATTTTGCTTTTGCGTGGGAAGGCTAGTGATGATTGCTTCAAAATCATTCTTAGGAACCTGTACCATGCCATTCTTTACAGACACATGGTTGATAACCGATCTTATCGAGCTAATGCTGCAGGTTTATTTTTCTTGTCATTTGCGCTTTGGTTCCTGCTTTTCATCAATCATAAATAAAAAAAAAACTTCAAGAGGAAATTTTTAACCTGCAGTGACTTCTATTTCTGCTTCATAGTAACTTGGCTCATGATTCGCTGTGTTCCAATGTACAAGAGGTTGGCCTGAGAGGGCTCACACAATGTGGAGGTTAAGTGCCTCCAAATGTCACCATAAAATTGTACAATTACTGAAACCAAAGTTCCGGCAAGCTCTGAGCAAAATAAGAGCATTTATTGAATCCTGGGTAATAAAACGGTCTGCCATTATCTGCTTGAATTACACAGGGAAGATTTACTAATGAGATGACAGAAATGGATCCTATAGTTTCCCATTCCATGGGCAGACGACATCAGATTCAAAGTCAAGGTAAAGCCCCACATGTTCTCTATAAATGTCAGCCCCAGCCAAGGTCAGGCTCAAGAAAACCTAACATCTTTCAGACCATATTTAGAAGGTTCTAAGTGACAAGGTTTAAACTCCTGGCTTTGAGAATATCAGTACCAGCACCATTCCAGTATCTTCCAAACATATATGAGCAGCATTAATTGATCAACTGCAAGG
>NC_081357.1:23457703-23687703 GCF_030684315.1 Stegostoma tigrinum
GAGGTGATGCATTTTGGAAGGTCGAATTTGAAAGCTGAGTACAGGATTGAGGATAGGATGCTTGGCAGTGTGGAGGAACAGAGGGATCTTGGTGTGCAGATACATAGATCCCTTAAAATGGCCACCCAAGTGGACAGGGTTGTTAAGAAAGCATATGGTGTTTTGGCTTTCATTAACAGGGGGATTGAGTTTAAGAGTCGTGAGATCTTATTGCAGCTCTATAAAACTTTGGTTATACAGCACTTGGAATACTGCATCCAGTTCTGGTCGTCCTATTATAGGAAAGATGTGGATGCTTTGGAGAGGGTTCAGAGGAGGTTTATCAGGATGCTGCCTGGACTGGAGGGCTTATCTTATGACGAGAGGTTGACTGAGCTCGGCCTTTTTTTATTGGAGAAAAGGAGGAGGAGAGGGGACCTAATTGAGGTATACAAGATAATGAGAGGCATAGATAGAGTTGATAGCCAGACACTGTTTCCCAGGGCAGAAATGGCTAACACGAGGGGTCATAGTTTTAAGCTGGTTGGAGGAAAGTATGGAGGGGATGTCAGAGGCGCGTTATTTACACAGAGAGTTGTGAGAGCATGGAATGCGTTGCCAGCAGCAGTTGTGGAAGCAGGGTCATTGGGGACATTTAAGACACTGCTGGACATGCATATGGTCACAGAAATTTGAGGGTGCATACATGAGGATCAACGGTCGGCACAACATTGTGGGCTGAAGGGCCTGTTCTGTGCTGTACTGTTCTATGTTCTATGTTCTAAATGAGGTCTTGATGTCAAAGGGCAGTCACTGTCACTTTACCGCAACTCAAGCTCACTTGTTTTTATTTGGTACTTCGCTGAAGGCTGTAATGAGGATGACAGACAGTGACCTTGTTGGAACTCAAACTGAGGACCACCAAGCAGATTGGTACATAGTAAGTGCTGCTTGGTATTGCTGTTAAAGACACCTTATGTCAATTTAAGACTGAGTGTTGACTGAAGGGGTGGTAATTGGCTAGTTTCCTGCATTTTGTACACGGGATATTCTTAAGCAATCTTCCACACTGCTGGGTAGATGCCAGTGTTACATCTGTACTGGAACAGCTCGGCTGTGAGGTGTGGCGTTGGGAGGAGCGCGGTGGTGCAGTAAGGCCTCAGCACTGTTGCCAGACTGTTGTCTGGGCCCATAACCTTTTCAGAATTCAGCGCCTTCAGATATTTCTCAAAAGCAAATGAAATGAAATGAGTTATGAAGAGAAGGCTGAGGATAGAGGTATTTAAATTCATGAGGAGTGCAGACAGGGAGAAACTGTTTCTATTATTGATAATGTCAATAACCAGTGGGCACAGAATTGATGCAAATGGGGAAAGAAGCAGCTGTAGTGTGAAGGACAGGTTATTTTTTGCTCAGTCTGTATATCGAACTGGAATTAACTGCCTGAGAGCATGGTGGAGTTAAGCTCAATCCAGTCTTTCAAAAGAGAATCAGAGCAAAGGTTTGCAGAGGCACAGGGAAGAGGGCAGTGGCAAATTGTTCCTTCAGAGGGCCAGTACGGACTTGGTGAGCTGAATGACTGCCATCTGCCTCTTTGTCCTATGGAGACCTGAGCTATTGGGGAGACACAGTAAATTACTCGGATTTATATTTTAACAAGCTTTCACACTCACTCACTCGGCCTATCGTGCAATTTGAGATGCAGTGATCTATTAATGAAGCTTCTTTGTGCCAAGCTCTGACCGTGTCACTCTCCAGCTACGGTAAGAGTGAGAGCAGTTGACTGAACCTTCTGTTTCCAGTTCCCTGTCGCATTACCATCCAGCCTCACAATGCGAGTGCTTCAGCTTGATGCCAATCATTGTCCATGGCCATGAGAACACTGAGAATTCAGGGGGCATTTCAGGCGTACAACAGAATTCCAATCTCCTGTTTGCAACGTAGCCATTTAATGCTCTTGGTGCTGGGTCAACAGGGCAACTAATCGTCTTATTACAAATCGGTTTTCTACAATCTTTTTTATTTTGCTATCTGCATCACTGAAAGAAATTGCATCGTTATAGGAAATGGCAAAGTATTTGCGAATTTGCAACATGTTCCATTGCACAATAAAGGCATATATCTGGCTGAAGAATCGATGTGTAAAAATAGCTCCTCAATGAGACAGTGCATCATTAATAATTACATGGGTAAGTGTGAGTCTTTCTGATGGGTGTTTGGGAGCTATAAAATATAGAGTTCAATGCTGTCATGAAGGTTTATATGTACTTATCACCACCCCATTACACTTAATGTCATTGGATGAGCAGCACAATGGTGTGAGTGGAACACTCAGCACAGAGTGAAGCCAACTGTATGTCTGCATACCAGAATCTACCATATACATATTAATTACTCCAAGTTAAAGTGATGGCCTGTAATTTTTGTAATATCTGGAAGTTAGTGATTTCTTGTACAAGTGAAGCTTCATGATAGCTTGTGGTCTCCTGCCTCACTCACCATTACCCTGCAACATCAAGAACAAGATTGCCGTCCAAAGGGATAGAGTTCAAGCCGATGGAAAAATGTGCTGCGCCAGTGGGTTATGGCTGAACTGGTGAACAAGCTCTTGGCTTGATGCCCCATTGAACCTTTAAATTGCGTTTCTTCCATCTGGGGTGTAAGGGATAATGGGAACTGCAGATGCTGGACAATCCAAGATCATAAAGTGTGAAGCTGGATGAACACAGCAGGCCAAACAGCAGCCCAGGAGCACAAAAGCTGACGCTTCGGGCCTAGACCCTTCAGGGATGCGCCTTTCCAACTCGCCCTGTGTGCCCTGCCACGCTTTTATCATCCAAGCTGCCTGAATTGCTTGTACTTCGCTTCACGCGCCTAAAAACCAGGCTGCCCCCAACCGCCCCCACCCCGTACCCCTGCTTGACTTGAGTGTACTAGATGTGGAGCTGCCGTGAAGGGACGTGGAGAGGAAGTGTGAGCGAGAAAATGGAAAGACTTTGTACAGTGAGGAACTTTGCCCGTATAGCTCAAGCACCTCCGACTAGGCAAATATCACAGACAGGTTTACGTCTCTTATCTATCCCTGGCCACCCTCAGGTTTGATACACTAGTGTTTCAGAAAGCAGGAAAGAGTCAGCCATGTTGCAGTGAGATGGCTGTCACCTCTGGGCTAGCTCAGGTAAGCAGGTCTTCCTCAATAAAGTGTCAGGTGATGCTCTTTGGTTAGAAGAACATTGAAAGACAACATTGAAAATAGTGAGCAAAAACTTGAAGTGGATGCAGGAGCAGAGAGACTTCACTGGATGTGCACAGATCATTGAAGGTGGCAAACAGATAGAGGGAGCAGTGAATAAAACATATAGTATTCATGGCTTTAGTAATAAGGGCATAGAGAACAATAGTTTAAACTACAAGACACAGTGCTGTGAGGAAGGGTCGCTGGACCCAACATGCTAACTGATTTTTTTTTCCTTCACAGTTGTTGCCGGACCTGCTGAGCTTTTCCAGCAACTTCTGTTTTTGTTCCTGATTCATAGCATCTGCAGTTTTTTCAGTTTTTTATTTGGCAAGGAGGTGGCATTAAACTGTGAAACACTTGCTAAACCTCAGCAGGAGCACTGTGCGCGGTCCTGAGCGTAACATTATTGGAAAAAGTCAGAAGTCACAAGACACCAGGTTATAGTCAAACAGGTTTATCTGAAATCACACAAGCTTTCAGAATCCCTTTGTCAGGCACGATGAGAGAGCAGAGCACACAGACCCAGAGCTTATAGACCATGAGATCAAGGACAGGGAGATCAAAAGATCATACCAATGGAATGAGTGGAGTGTCAGATGCTACGTCTCTGCAGGCGATCAGAAGTGTTAGACCGTGAATAAAGTGTCAACAGCTGAATAACCAGCGAAGGGATGACCTATAATCTGATTAAGTGAGGCAGAGAGATAATTACAAACAATCAAAAATAAGGTGGTGCTGGAGGCAAACTAAATAACTAGAATCGCATGCTGTTTTCAAAATTGTACTGGCTGATTAAGGTGGAGAGATCATAACAATTTGTCAAGATGATGGTGTCAAAACAGGACAGTGAGGTGGGGTCACCTATAGCGCGACATGAACCCAAGATCGTGGTTAAGGCCATCTTCATGGGAACAGAACTTGGCTGTCAGTTTCTGCTGGGCGATTGTGCATTTTTGTGTATCTCAAAGTCCACCTTGGAGGACCTTCACCTGAAGTCTGGAGGCTGAATGCCCTTGATCGCTGAAGCGTTCCCCAGGACATCCCTGTCTGGCGATTGTTGCGCAGTGTTCATTCATCCGTTGTTGGAGTGTCAGAACGGAACATGGTGCTCCAGAAGACGTCCCACCAATGGCCTGTACAACTTCAACATGACTTGCCAGCTCCTATACTCTGAGAAAAATCAAAACATCCCACGTATTCAGAATAAAAACCAAAAGAGCTAAGGATGCTGTTAAACAGAAACAAAAAAACAGAAGCTGCTAGAAGGGCTCAGTAGGCCTGGCGGCATCCGTGAGGAGAAGTCAGAGATAACATTTCAGGCCCAGTGACCCTTCCTCAGAACTGATGCTGCCAGACCTGCTGAGCTTTTCCAGCAACTTCTGTTCTTGTTTCTCAACGCAAAGGACTGAACAACGAAGGCAAGCATGCTAAACAAAATAGTTGCAGATATTCAAGGAGATGAGAGAAATAAGGTTGGTAAAAGCATACTTACCTTTAACAGGTAAAAGCAAAATGGATCCAGTGTTTTCATTCTGGTTATTAGGTTATAAGTGTTAAGGTAGAGGACGTATTAACTAGAAGCTGCAACTTATCACACTTAGTTATCTTGTTAGGCGTTTCACAGTTGATGGTTGGTTTGGATCAGAACTGGAACAAACTTGGTCAATAGATTGGCTTTCCTGTGGAGCTTGAAGTTAAGGGAAAATGTGCTGAGATGGAGTAGTTTGTGTCAAATGAGGAACCAATTTTGTGAAGGACAACACCTCAAGAAGCTTGACATCATCCAGGACAAAGCATCCCACCTGAATGGCATCACATCCACTCCCTCCACCATTAATGTTCGGTAGCAGCAGTGTGTACCACCTACGAAATTCACCCAAGATTTTTAGACAACACTTTCCAAATGCATGGCTACTGCCATTTAGAAAGACAAAGGCAGCAGTTAGATGGGAAGACTGCAGATGTTCCGCTCCAAACCACACCCTATCCTGACTTGGAAATATACCATCATTCCTTCAGTGTCACTGCGTCAAAATCCTGGAATTCCCTTTCTAAATGCAATGTGGGTCTACCTACAGCACATGGACTGGAGTGGTTCAAGAAGGCAGCTTGCCACGACCTTCTCAATTCAATGATCAGCGAGTTGGTTGCTGCTGTCTGCGTGTTTTGAAGCTGGAACAAATTAATGTAGGACCCTTTTTTTAATTTTCAATCTGAAAGATGATCTTGATTTCAAGAGTTTTGTGGAGAAATTGGCCTCCATTTCAAAGGAAAGCAACGTTCCGGCCAGACAGCTATCAAATGTACCTTCATTATTTATTTGTTTTCTAGTTGGTGACATTGAGATGAGACACCACAAGATGAAGCACAGCAATTTCATGCTTAAAGATGAGCTTTTAATTTCTTTTTCATATGGAGCCTTAAAATTTCAAGCATTTTTGTTCTCGAGAGACCTTAATAAAGTAGCAAGCCAAAACCTTTCTTGCTGACAATCTGCCTTTCTCTCAATACAGATGAGATAAAAGAAAATTTGGTATAAAATTTAGAATATTGAAATTGGCTGTTTCTGTTAGGAAGTGACTACCGAGTTTAGTAGAATGAGATGAGGGTAAGGAACATCTCTGCCAACTTTGGGAAAACTTTATTTGATTTCCAATAATATCAGCTCGCACTCAAAATGGAGACATTTACACCAACCTCTGCATGGGTGTACATTTCTTTTTCTCTAAGTATTGAGGAGAATCAGCCGTGGGTGGTCCATATGAGGCACTGTTGAGAAATCTTGCAAATATGTACGGCGCACTTTGAGCTGTTGAAGTAAGTTTGCTTATTACACAGCTTGTACAAGAGAAGGGCATCATAGCTGGAGAGAGCTAAGTCAGACTACAGTAGTTATAAATGTCCAATAGTTGTGCTTTGTGGTAGAATAAATAAAGGATGACAAGCATCTGATATGTAAGTAGACTGGGAATGTATTGCACTGACCAACACCGGCCGCAAACTATCAGCGCGGAAATTGAGATAGTGACTGAGCACCCCAAATCGGGGACCTAAAGTATCACAAAGAACTGCAGATGCTGGAAATCTGACAAAAACAGGGCAGAAATTGCCGGAGAAACTCAGCAGGCCTGGCAGCATCTGTGGAGAGAGAAAAGCAGAGTTAACGTTTCGGATCCAATAACACTTCTTCACAACCGAAACTTCTGCTTTCTCTCCACAGAGGCTTCCAAACCTGCTGAGCTTCTCCAGCAGTTTCTCTGGGGTTTATTTTGTGCCAAATCAGGGACTGCATTGGAAAAATTTTATGTTTTTAATAAAAGTAAATAAATGGGCAAATACAAGACAGTGTGCAAGTCTTAAGGAACTGGTTTGGCCTGTTGCTGTTTACCACAAAAACCAGAAAGTACGAAAATGCTGCTCAGTGCTGCACAGGAAGCGAAAATCCTCATGTTGCTGTTACTATTCTTTCTCAAATACCCAAAAATACACTGCCTCTGCAGGTAACCTTCAAAGCCAGTACAATCCACAAAGCAAGGAAATGCTGCAGTACATTTATTTCTCATCTGTGGTCTCCAGATTTTTCAGCGGTGATCATCCTGAGTTCAGTTTAACTGCTTGCTTCATTACAGACTGTGGCAACCAATGATTGCCTGAACCGCTCAGCTACAAAGTAACAGCTGGTATCAACTACAAGAGTGAAACAGCAGACACCTTCTACTGCTGCAGCACCACTGCACTCATTAATCGTTGGTGCAAATGTTGCTGCGTATGCAGAGTGTGTTGCACATCAGCAGTCAGACTCTGTACTTTCAGCCTCGGCTGAAACAGACGCTAAACAGAAAGAAATGAATTAAACGAGCAAAGCTATCTGGTTTAATAAGGGTACGTTGATAAGGTGAGGTGTGGTGTGGGAGGAGGCCCATGCAGAGTTTAAGCAACATTATACAGCAATTGGGCCCAAATGGCCTGTTATTGTTTAATAGCAGCTCAGCAGGAAATTGTCCAATCGATTTTGTCGCGTCTCGAAATGTTTAAGGCTCCTCAGTTTTGCTGTTGCAATTTTAAAATTGCCAGGCGACTGCGACGTTGTGCAGTTTGGGAGGAATCGGGTCTAAAATGCAAATACAAAATACCAGAAATATTCAGTGAATCAGGCAGCATCTGTGGGGTGAGAAGCAGGGTTGGTCCCTTAGGTGGGTGATGACTTTTTCAGTGCCTTTCCTCAGATGTTCAAACTTGGGGTGGTGGGAGAGACAGAGTTTGAAAATATAGAATGAGGAGGAAGTCTGTTTTGGCAGACAGTTGATAGTCATTGAAATTTTGTTCTGCAGTGTGTGTGCACACAACGGAGACTGGATCAGTCAATATGTCTTGAGTTGGACTGAATTTTGATTGCCTGGGATTGTCCAGACATTCAGGTCAAGTTCAGATCAGCCAAGATTGAAGATCTGTTGACCTAACCCTGCTTCCATTTCTTTTATGTCGTTAGGAAACAACATTTTTTGAGCGACAGTGTGAGAGCAGTTTGAAGTGTGGCATTTGAGGAGCTCAACATTCTTAGTTCAAACAGGTGCATGTGGTTTGGGTTCTGCCAGAGCCTGAGGGTTATCATTGCCTCATGTCTGGGTTTGTTGACAACTGGTTGAAGGAGATAAATTGACTGATTGGCCACACCTCTTTTACTGCCGTGTTAAGGAAGAGCCACTGCAGAGGGCCGTTGAGACTGGACCCCTGAATGTTTTCATGACTGAGAGGTACAGATTTTTAACCAGGAATGGAGTCCAGCGTGATGGGAGAAAGGCAGGAACGTGGAGTTGAGGATTACCAGATCAGCTACAATCTCATTGAATGCTGGAGCTGCCTAGATGGGCTCAATGGCCTGCTTCTGCTTGTACATTTTATGCACCAGGATGGCATTCGCGTGGCCTAATAGAAAAGGCTTCTGAGTGTTATAATCGAACAAAGGTGAGAAAACATGATGCTCGTAGCCAGTTCCTGATTCCTGAGGCTAGCTTGCAGCTTTATAATACATTACAGATGTCACAAAATCCAAGCACAGCTACTATGTAATAAATCTTACCAATATAATTTTCAAATATTGTGCAACATAAGCACCTTTTATGTCACCATCATCAGGCATTAAGAAGACGGACATCTGTGATAAATACTGCAGGCTCGGGGACTTTTTTTCTCAAAATGTTCTACAGCATTTTTTTAAAAAATCCCATTAGCAAAAGTGTAATGTCGCTGACAGAGAAGCTATTTTAAATTAACGTCTGTTTTCGAGTGCTTGGGCTAAGATCTTACGGGTCTTCCTTTTAACAAAATATGGCCTCTCATAAATTGCTGCCCAATAAGTCGTTCCAGTATTGCTTTCTTACGCTGGAAATTGTTCTTGTTGGAACTTGCATGATTTTGTTCCGGTTTCTGGCACTTTTCTGTACGTCGTGTTTTCAAAAGTTGACTGTTTTTGTTCCCTTTTAAAAAGACAGTCGCCAACAACCCGTCTTAATTTCAACCAGCGTTCTGCATCCACTGTAACCAAACCACAGTATTACATATAGCATTGCTGAATTAGTCAATGAATGAACCTCAAAATGAAATGCACTGCAGATATCCCATGGGGAATTTATCCTGCCTGCTGCACTTGGTGCAGCAGGAGCTTTATAGCTGATTGGGAGATGAGATGGAGGAAAATTCCCTAATTGCTTTTGCATGTAGTTTGTTTTATGGCGCTGTCTGTTTCGCAACATTCCAGCTTCTGTCTTAATTGGAGAGAAATCTATAATTAGACTGATGCTGTGGGACAGGGTTTTTTTTTCAGGAAATATTTTGTTGTCATCTCCCTGTATCTTGAGCCTCGCTCGGTCGTGCATGTGTTGCCAATGTCTGACTTTGAGATCAGACCCAGTGAGAAGCGTGACATTTTAGCCCTTGATTACACTCCCCTGTGAAAGGAAAGCTCTTTCGGCCAATATCTGACTTTGCATTTCCCAGCCTATTGTCAGGTATCCTGCCTATTTTGAGCAAATCCTTTTTTAGAGTGTGATCTGCATGTACTTGGTGTTTGACTCACTGAAGCAGCCTTTAATTTTCTTGCCTCATCTCTTTTAACATTTGTACGGTTTCGGTCGAGAAATCTATTTCTTTTCAATTTCAAGCTCCTGGTGTTGGCTCTGCTTCCCACCAGTAAGCTTCTATCCTCACTCATCTGCATTAATGTAGAGATAATGCTTAAAGTGGAACATTCTGCCATTTAGTGGAAATTAACTTGGCTTTGAAGAAAAGCAATTGAAGAGATTGAAATGTTTTATAGATTCTGGTTTGGTGCCTAGACAGAGTACAGATGGAAATAACCCAAAATGCATCTTAAGTAGATGCATGTGATGGGATGTGGGGGTGGGCACTTCTCAAATTAGACTTTATTTTCTTTCCAATGACTCTTTTCTTCCCAGTTTCAAAGGAATGGCTTTCGAAATGTTGCTGTTGAAATCTTAGCTCCCAGGAGCATGATGGTTTGACAATGTGCAGAGTCCCAGTTGCATCTGTTAATTGCCCCATTTTTAATATCAGCCAGGGCTGCCTGGAGAACATGTTCATCGCACAAATGATTCCATGGGGATGGAGGCACATTTAAATATGAGGAGAATGTCCGAGTGTCCAGATGGCATACAGCAGAGTTCTTGGGGCAGCGAACAGTAGGGTTTGATGCAAGGAGGGTCTGTAACTAAATCTACGTTCAGCAAAATCCCACCTGTGAGCAGTTGTCTCTGCCCTGTCCCTGAACCTGAAACTTGTGCTTCTCTAATGCAGAGGGAAGAAGTTGATCCCAAGATGATAAAATGTGAGGCTGGATGAACACAGCAGGCCAAGCAGCATCTCAGGAGCACAAAAGCTGACGTTTCAGGCCTAGACCCTTCAGAAGAGAGGGGGATGGGGAGAGGGAACTGGAATAAATAGGGAGAGAGGGGGAGGCGGACCGAAGATGGAGAGTAAAGAAGATAGGTGGAGAGAGTATAGGTGGGGAGGTAGGGAGGGGATAGGTCAGTCCAGGGAAGACGGACAGGTCAAGGAGGTGGGATGAGGTTAGTAGGTGGATGGGGCTGTGGCTTGGGGTGGGAGGGAGGGATGGGTGAGAGGAAGAACAGGTTAGGGAGGCAGAGACAGGTTGGACTGGTTTTGGGATCCAGTGGGTGGGGAGGAAGAGCTGGGCTGGTTGTGTGGTGCAGTGGGGGGAGGGGACGAACTGGGCTGGTTTAGGGATGCAGTTGGGGAAGGGGAGATTTTGAAGCTAGTGAAGTCCACATTGATACCATTAGGCTGCAGGGTTCCCAGGCGGAATATGAGTTGCTATTCCTGCAACCTTGGGGTGGCATCATTGTGGCACTGCAGGAGGCCCATGATGGACATGCCATCTAAAGAATGGGAGGGGGAGTGGAAATGGTTTGCAACTGGGAGGTGCAGTTGTTTGTTGCGAACTGAGCGGAGGTGTTCTGCAAAGCGGTCTCCAAGCCTCCGCTTGGTTTCCCCAATGTAGAGGAAGCCACACCGGGTACAGTGGATGCAGTATACCACATTGGCAGATGTGCAGGTGAACCTCTGCTTAATGTGGAATGTCATCTTGGGGCCTGGGATAGGGGTGAGGGAGGAGGTGTGGGGGCAAGTGTAGCACTTCCTGCGGTTGCAGGGGAAGGTGCCGGGTGTGGTGGGGTTGGAGGGCAGTGTGGAGCGAACAAGGGAATCACGGAGAGAGTGGTCTCTCCGGAAAGCAGACAGGGGTGGGGATGGAAAAATGTCTTGGGTGGTGGGGTCGGATTGTAATTGGCGGAAGTGTCGGAGGATGATGCGTTGTATCCGGAGGTTGGTAGGGTGGTGTGTGAGAACGAGGGAGATCCTCTTTTGGCGGGTGTGGCGTGGGCGGGGTGTGAGGGATGTGTTGCGGGAAATACAGGAGACGCGGTCAAGGGCGTTCTTGATCACTGTGGGAGGAAAGTTGCGGTCCTTGAAGAACTTGGACATCTGGGATGTGAGGGAGTGGAATGTCTTATCGTGGGAGCAGTTGCGGCGGAGGAATTGGGAATAGGGGATGGAATTTTTGCAGGAGGGTGGGTGGGAGGAGGTGTATTCTAGGTAGCTGTGGGATTCGGTGGGCTTGAAATGGACATCAGTTACAAGCTGGTTGCCTGAGATGGAGACTGAGAGGTCCAGGAAGGTGAGGGATGTGCTGGAGATGGCCCAGGTGAACTGAAGGTTGGGGTGGAAGGTGTTGGTGAAGTGAATGAACTGTTCGAGCTCCTCTGGGGAGCAAGAGGCGATGCTGATACAGTCATCAATGTACCGGAGGAAGAGGTGGGGTTTGGGGCCTGTGTAGGTGCGGAAGAGGGACTGTTCCACGTAACCTACAAAGAGGCAGGCATAGCTGGGGCCCATGCGGGTGCCCATGGCCACCCCCTTAGTCTGCAGGAAGGGGGAGGAGTTAAAAAGGAAGATGTTGAGGGTGAGGACGAGTTCAGCTAGGCAGATGAGGGTGTCAGTGGAGGGGGACTGGTCGGGCCTGCGGGACAGGAAGAAGCGGAGGGCCTTGAGGCCATCTGCTTGCGGAATGCAGGTGTATAGGTCCATGGTGAAGATGAGGTGTTGGGGGCCAGGGAATTGGAAGTCCCGGAGGAGGTGGAGGGTGTGGGTGGTGTCATGGACATAGGTGGGGAGTTCCTGGACCAAAGGGGAGAAAATGGAGTCCAGATAGGTGGAGATGAGTTCGGTGGGGCAGGAGCAGGCTGAGACAATGGGTTGACCAGGGCAGGCAGGTTTGTGGATTTTGGGAAGGACATAGAAATGGGCCGTGCGGGGCTGGGGAACAGTGAGGTTGGAGGCTGGGGGTGGGAGGTCCCCTGAGGTGATGAGGTCATGAATGGTGTTGGAGATGATGGTTTGGTGCTCGGGTGTGGGGTCATGATCGAGGGGGCGGTAGGAGGTGGTGTCGGAGAGTTGGCGTCTGGCCTCGGCGACGTAGAGGTCAGTGCGCCATACTACCACTGCACCACCCTTGTCTGCGGGTTTGATGGTGAAGTTGGGGTTGGAGCGGAGGGCTGCCCGTTCTGCGGGTGAGAGGTTGGAGTGGGTGAGAGGGGTGGAGAGGTTGAGGCGGTTAATGTCTTGACGGCAGTTGGAGATGAAGAGGTCGAGGGAGGGTAGGAGACCTGGGGGTAGTGTCCAGGAGGAGGACTTGTGTTGGAAGAGGGTGAAGGGGTCAGTGGAGGGAGGGTTAGGCTCCCGGCTGAAGAAGTAGGCGTGGAGGCGAAGACGGCAGAAAAACTGCTCAATGTCCAATCGTGACTGGTATTCGTTGATATGTGGTTGTAGGGGGACAAAGGTGAGCCCCTTACTAAGGACTGACCGTTCATCCTCAGTCAGTGGAAGGTCTGGGGGGATAGTGAAGATGCGGCTCCTCAGTCAGTGGAAGGTCTGGGGAGATGAAGATGCGGCCTGAGATGCTGCTTGGCCTGCTGTGTTCATCCAGGCTCACATTTTATTATCTTGGAATTCTCCAGCATCTGCAGTTCCCATTATCTCTGGGAAGAAGTTAATCGTTGTCTTTACTTTGTACTATTGTATGTTTGACTCCAGTTTGATAAGAGCCATGACTTTATTCCGATTTAAGCAAAAACAAAGCAAAATCCAAAATCACACATCTCAATTGCAGAAAACTTGTTGAATTGCTGAATCCCTGTCAGGCAAAATAGATTTAGTGCAAGAAAGAAAGAAATTGGATTAATAGCACTCGAACATGCCACAGTCTGCCATTTCATAACACCAAATTCACCTCTCGGTATGTGTTTCCCATTTTGGAATCATTTAGATGCAACCAGAAAGGACAAAATGCGAACATGTATTTTGTTAAAAGAAAGAAACTGGCCGCACCTAGAAAGGGTGATGTTAAAGGACATTCCAGCCACTCTTTCTATTTCATGGTCTCTGCCATAAATAGGTAAAGAGAGTTGTGAATGTACACTTTTTTTTTCTGAATGACTGACTGATCCTGGCAGTGGGCCAGAGTGAGCTGACTGCTCAGCTGCAGCAGAGACCAGGAAGGATCCATTACTTTGCGCTTTGTGCAAGTGGACACGGCACAGGTTTCATGTTCACTTTTGGCAGTACCCTCTCTGCTTTGTGATAAATTTGGTGAAAGCTCCAGGTCTCTATGTTGAATCCCCCATTGGTTGTATGCAGATAAGCTGAGGCAGGTTATTAGCACCTGTGCTTCGGCTTTCTTGCCATTATCTTGACTGTGTCTTCAATTGATCATTACAAATGGGCTGATGCTTAAATTTTTAAAAATTCTTGTGCAATATAACATTGCATTGGGATTTATGTAATCTGTTCTCCCTATCCTACAGGTTTTCAATCATACTTGTATGCGAAGCAATGTAAAATCCTGAATGGTGGAGATCTCTTGGTAAGTGACAGACAGCCTGCTGTTGTGTTGCTGTATGATTGCGAATATTGATGAGACGTTATACAGTTTTATTTTTCCCTAGAGTATAATGCGACTGCATTTCTTTTCATTGTCTTTTTTCCCCCCTCTGCTTATCCAGAGTAAGTGCTGTTACTTTTGGTGAATGGAAGAGATCTGTTGTTTCAGGCCCCCAGTGAGCTCCTATCTCGGGCCTGGTAGAGCTATAGGATAGATCTCCTGTCTTCTTCCCCACCCTGAGCTAATGTGCTGTCTCCATCTCAGGAGGGAACCTCCCACTTGCAGCAGTCTATATGCTTGCAGCCTCTACAGATTGGAGATCTGGCTGAAGGGCTGGACACAGGCATGGCCGTGGTGCCATAGGATCTTTGGAGCATGGAGGAGTGCCTGAGCTTGATTTAACACCACATACAAAAGATGGCACCTCCAACAATGCAGCACTCACTCAGTGCTGAACCCAAATGTCAGCCTCGATTATATCGATGTTGGATCTATCACTGCCTTTGTCAGCTGCCGCTGATTTGTATTGGGCTTTTAATTTTATAGCGGAGTCCAGATTTGGAATTACAATGGAATCCAGTATTAGTCATGATCAGCATCATGGTATGCGCTAAATCTGAAAGTGTAGGTCTGATGTGTTTGTGCTAGCGTATTTGTTTTGAATCAGCGTGATTAAAGCTGTGGTGATTTGGTGACACACAAGCATCAGTTTGTAGAACAGTCTTCATTGGGTGGCACAGCTTCAGTGTGAACATTTTGCACTTTCTCCCCATGAAAAGTGGTCAGCAGATTTTGTGTAAAGATAGAGGGACCAGAGAACTGGGAACATGAGTAGGCGATTCAGCCTGCTCTACCATTTAGTACAAACATGGCTGATCTCATCTTGACCGCGACTCCACTTTCCTGTCCGCTCTCCGTAACCCTTCAACTTGTTAATAATTTAAAATCTGTCCGTTTTCTCCTCAAACTTACTCAATGTCTCAGCCTTGGTTGCACTCTGGGGAAGTGAATTCCACAGATTCACAATCCTTTCGGAGAGGTCATTCCTCCTCATTTCTGTTGTAAATCTGCCACAGCTTAGCCCAAGATGGGAAACTGTGACTGCTGGTAACATTTTAACAATAAAGACCATAAGACATAGGAGTGGAAGTAAGGCCATTCGGCCCATCAAGCCCACTCCGCCATTTAAATCATGGCTGATGGGCATTTCAACTCCACTTCCCTGCACTCTTCCCGTAGCCCTTGATTCCTTTTGAGATCAAGAATTTGTCGATCTCTGCCTTGAAGGCATCCAACGTCCCGGTCTCCACTGCACTCTGCAGCAATGAATTCCACAAGCCCACCACTCTCTGGCTGAAGAAATGTCATCTCATTTCAGTTTTAAATTTACCCCCTCTAATTTTAAGGCTGTGCCGACAGGTCCTAGTCTCCCCGCCTAACAGAAACAACTTCCTAGCGTCCACCCCTTCTCAACCATACATTATCTTGTAAGTTTCTATTAGATCTCCCCTCAACCTTCTAAACTCTAATGAGTACGATAATAAAGCTGATTTTTAAATTGCATCAATTTGATGATTGTCACAGAATGTAAATTTTGCCAAGTTCCTGAAACTTGATACTCTGTTTGGAACAAAAGTCCTGAATCCAAGGTATTTTGGTTGAAGTGAAAAGTGTAACTTGTTTCCCACATTGCCAGAGTCAGTAATCACATTTTCAAATCAACAGGACAACTAATTAAGCCTTCACTTAGTAACTCTCGCCTCTGAGTCAGAAATTTGTGGGATCCGAACTCAACTCACTGCAATGTCAGAAGCATGTTGTTTACAACACGCAGTCTTCCTGGATCAAACGTGTTTGTGGTTCTCTTCTTTTGTTCACCTCAACCATCATCAACCAAATAGATTGATTAATTAGCATTCATCACCAAAAAGAGCAACATAGCTGAGGAGTAAGAGGTGTGTAGAGTTCAGTAAAGGAGGACCAATGCATTGATAGGGAAAACAGAGTGATTGGTCAAAGGTACAACAACAGATATTAAATCCTTCAATCGATGTGAAAAAAAGAAAGTATTTGGCAAAAATAAATGTGGTACCCTTGGAAGTAGAGGGCAGGAGAAATTATAATGAGGAATAAGGGAATAACACAGAGAAAATGGTATCTGTTTTCAAAGTAGAAGACAGAAGAATCATATCAAAGATCATGGGAAAACTAAAGGCCTGGTGAAGCTCATTATTTGTCAAGAAATGTCATACTGTACAAGTGAATGTGAAGAAGCTGACAACTCCAATGATAATGCACCTGTGCCCAGAGCTCTAGGGTTTGAAAGAGGTGATTACTTAGAAAGTAGATGTGTTGACTTTGATCTTCTAGAATTCCTTGGATTTTAGAATGGTCTCCTACAATTAGGAGTTAGCAAATGAAAATCCGCTTCTTAAGAAAGGAGGAAGAGAGAAAACTGGGAATAACAAGTCAGTCAGCCAGACATCAGTGGTAGGGAAAATGTTGGCATCTATTTATTAGGGATACAGTAATAGGGCCTAGTGGATTGAGCAAAGTCAGCAATGATTTATAAAAGGAGGTTGATGGGGAAAAATGTTGGGAGGATGTCTCCTCAGCATAGAGAGTCTACAAATAGGGGAATATGGTGTCAGAATTAGAACTGCACACTTCATCATCATCATAGAATCCCTACAGTGTGTAAACAGGCCATTCGGCCCAACAAGTCCACACTGACACTCTGAAGGGCATCACACTTAGACTCACCCCCCCACCCAATATTTCCCATGGCTAACACATCTAATCTACACATCCCTGGTCATTGTGGGCAACTTAGCATGACCAATCCACCTAGTCTGTGCATCTTTGGACTATGGGAGGAAACTGGAGCACTCGGAGAAAACCCAAGCAGACACAGGGAGAATGTGCAAACTCCACACAGACAGTCACCCGAGGCTGGAATCGAACCCAGGTCCCTTGCGCTGTGAGACTGCAGTGCTAACCACTGAGCCACTGTGCATTTACTGCAGAGGAGAATTTCGGGAAGATTGTGAATTTTTGAAATTGTCTGGACCAAAGGGATGTGGAAATTCAGTTGTCAAACATCATTAAGACAGAGAACGATAAGGCACCGAGGTGTGTATAGAGTTTTGATCTATGACCAGGTGGAGAGTAGAGTGGTCAGTAAGATGTTGGAGGAATGAGCTGGTGAGGGCATTTGGTATAATTTCTTACATTCCTACAATATAACATCTCTCAATTTGCAACAGCACATTCAATTCCTGAAGCCGCAACATCCTCCAATAAAATTAAATTGATTATCATCAACCTAATTATCGCATGTTTATCTACAACTTCTCCAGCACTCTCACTCAGTGGGAAATACCAAACCTAAGTCATTCACAAGTGCATTCATTCAGTAAAACTACTAACTATTCATTTGCAACTTTGGTGAAATAATCCATCGCTTGAGCACAGCTGCCTTTCAGGATGTTGACTGGGGTTCAATTTCTGACCATCTGAGTTCAAGTGCCCATAATATGGACTATGTAGTGACGGTGTCCCAATTCTCTGTGTTCAAGTCCAGAAATGTGCCATTTCATATTCAAATTGGTTGATTTGAAATGTGCCCTAATCTCTCTGTCTACACCCATCAAACACACCCTGTTGTGGGTCTGGAGTCAGCTGTAGGCCAGGCCAGGCAAGGATAGTTAAAGGACACTAGTGAATTAGATGGCTGTTTACAACAATTGTTGCTGTTGCCATCTCCATTCCAGATTTTATTGAATTCTGGTTTTGTCATCCGCCATTGTGGGATTTAATCCCATATTCCCAGAGCCTACATTACTAATCCAGTACATTACCACCACTCCACCACCTCCCTCCCTTCACTAGTTAGCTGCCTCATGTAAGAGAGTGTCACGAGATTCTGTTTATTCAACTGGTTGAGTTGACTTGGCACAAAAAAACTTGGCACTGCGTTTGTACTGTGATCGGATGCACTTTGTTAAAGGTTGTATTATTCCTTCTCCATGCTTATAGTGGCCAATTCTGTCCAGTAAAATGTGCATTGCTGTAATTTGTTCTCTGCAATGGGGTAGCCATTGCTTCCTGCAATGTGTGATTGGTTTGGACGTGCTTAAACACAAATAGTAAAACAGACGATACCTCTCTGGAAACATTCAACCAACTTGAATGAAGAGAGTTAATTTGGTCCTGTTGACTTTGCCAAATATTTGACGCATGCATGAAATGGAAAGTCCTAATTTCTATTTTACATTTAAAATTTGTTCTAAATGATGTCTTTTGTGTCTCTCTTTTTTGTTCAGTATTGAGCCCATTTATAAATGCTGGTTTGAGCCCATTTCTCTTTTGCTTCTCATTGGCAATGTGCTACAAACTGACAGATATCTGTAAGTAACTTGGCAGGATATTCGATCTCGGTATTTGATACTGCTTTCCCTGCCATTTGCATGGGGATAATTTTTTGAAGAGTAGATTTCTGTGTTTATTTTTTGAATTGGAGCTTAAACCGAATATGTACATTTTCCCACCCAAAAGATAGTCTGCACTGGACATTATTAAAATTTGAGTTATTACTCGTTCAGTCAGGGGAAAAAAAAGGATTTTGAAACATTGATTGGAAGTCAGCCATCAAAAAGACCACATAAATAATCATACATGAGAAAACCAGATTAAAAGAACTGAATGTTTCTTCATTAGTGAGAGGATGGAGAAGCAGGATTCTGATATCATCTGGTCATCTGCTTCAATAGGCAACGTTGATTCAAACTCGCAAATATTAAGAGACTAGTAAAATATATTCCTTTTTGCAGAGAAGAGGATGTTTGCTGGATATGTGTATGTTGGTCTCTAGGTTGAAGGTTAGAGATATTAATACATATGGAGTAGACTTGTTCCTGTATCAGGAGAATCATGGATTAGATTCTTCAAGCTGCTGTGGTCGGAATAATTTGAGTTGAGGTTGAATTCATACTAGAGATCCATTTGATTATTGTTTTTTACAGGGTGAAGTATTTGAGATAGCTGATTTTTGAGAGGTGTGATCTGTGGCTTACTGGTTAGTTGAGCCTGCACAATTACAATGCAACTTTTGCACATCATTGTCTCCTTCCACTCAGCACTCACTCACTAACTACATTCCTCCAGGAGATCTATGGACTAATCTAGAGGGAAAACTCTGAGGAAATACATCTCGATTGCCAGACAGTGGATCAGATTCCAAATTCTTGATTCTAATTCCAAACTCAATCTGTCTTATCTTTTCTGGCCTGTTAGGTTGAGCCAGTTGTATAAGTTCACCCAGTTCCTTCAGTGCTTCTGTGGCTTGAAAACTGAGAGGATGGGGTTTTGAATGGAAGAGTTGGAAGTATTGCTTTTGATGTGGAAGGGAGAAGGCACCCCAAGATGGGTTTTGCTACTCCTGAGTCTCAGAGACGTGTGTGAGTACTGGGAGGTAGAATGGGGTGTGATTGTACAAGGCCAGTTCACATTTGGGGAAAAGCCCTCTTGAAATTAGAGTCAAGGCTGCGTTGGAAGAGGAGACAGGGCAGGGTTGGTTGGCAGTAAAGATGGGCACGCGATTTTAACAAACTGAAGAGCTAAACTGTGATTGATTTTGGAAGGAGGGGCAGTGGTATTTGTGGAAGTGAGTGCTCATTGTAAGGAGGAATCTGGAATTGGCTTTGCAAGGCTAAGTTGCTGAAGGAGAGAGCTACCTCACCTCGACAGTGTCACGGTCGCTGCCTGTCAGAATTAACGACTTGGCTTGACCTTGCGCAAATTTGGAAGCTTTACCAGGAAATGATGGGAAAAGCCGACTGAGCATCTCTGAGGGGGTTGAGGTCATTGAAGCCAGAACCAAGGAAGCTAATGAAAAAGTCAACAGCAATTAGTGATGTTGCCGGTGAAGAGAGAGTCTGGAATTCTTTTAACGAGTCAGTGCAGACCCTCCTCCGGCTCTGTGCCACTTCTGTGATGTAGTGAGATGGCTTGTTGTGCTGAGGTAGCTGTGGGGAAGTCTTTTCTGGACATACTAGTGAGAGGGAATTTGGATAAGTATATCTGGGACATAAAGGAGACAAAGCCTTGGTCAGGGATCATAGATTCATTGAAAAGTTCATCTCGGAGGGAGGCCATTTGGTCAATTCTATCAGGGCCACTGAGAAAGAAATAATCTCTTGTAGGGGCTATTACACTTCAAGTTGTATATCCATGTACTTCTTAATGTGATATAGATTTCTGCCTTCACCACTTTTTTCACGCAGTGAGTTCCAGAATCTGACTGTCCAGGTGGAACAAAAATATCCTCTCAAATCTCCTGTTATTCTTTGACCCAACACCCTGGATTATCTGGCCTTGCTGGTCTTAACCTCTCTGTGGTAATGGAAATAAGTCTGTCCTTTCCAAGCTGCCTTGCCCCTTTCAGAATTTTATACAACTCCATGCAAACGCTCTTCAAGCATCTGCGCTCCAAAGAAAAGAGCTTCAGCCTATCCAATCTTTCCTCACTGCCCGAACGTAATATTTCTAGTGCGAATCTGTTTGTTCGCCAATGGATCACATCTTTCTTATAATGTGGCGATCAGAACCGTGCACAACACACGAGAGCTGTGGTGCAACTAGTGTTATATCTATTCCCAACATAGTTTCCCCACTGTTACATTCTACAACTTGGAAAATGAAGGGAAGAATCCCGTACATTTTTAGTTCCCTGTTCTGCCACTACCAGGCACCTGTGGGATGCATTCCAATGTCTATCTGCACCCACCATATTTCTCAGTATCCTAGCATTTGTGTATTTATGTGCGTTATTTGTCCTCATCAAATTCCTTACCTTGCAGCTGTCAAGATTGAATTCTAGCACATTTTTAAAAAAAAATTCATTCATTTTAATTCATAAGTGGGCAAAACTAGCTAGGCCGGCATGTATTGACCATCCTTAATTACCAGAGAGCAGTTAGGAGTCACCCACATATCTGTGAACCTGCAGACCAGGTAAGGACAGCAGATTTCCTTCCTTAAAGGGTATGAATGAACCAGATGAATTTTTAAAAATAATTGACAGTGGCTATGTGGCTGCCATTAAGCCAGCTCTTTATTCCAGATTTTTTTAATCTTGAATTCAGATTTCACCATTTGCCATGGTGAGATTCGAACCCACGGCCCGTAATTATAGTTTAAAGGACCAGTACATTGCCACCGCCACCTTTCCTATTTGTAGCCTTCAGTTTTCTTCCTTACTGTTACACACTGGCCAATTTTAACACCACTTGCAAACTGCTTAATCATGCAACTAGCTTTTTAAGTTTAAATCATTGACATGTTACTTTGAAAGCAAGGGTCTCAATGCTGAGCCTTGCTGAGCTCTTTAGAGTGTCTACCATGGCTCAAAGGTACCTTCTCCCGACTCAGAAAATTATGGGTTCGAATCCCAAAACTTGATTGATACTCCAGTGCAGTACAGAAGATGTGCTGCACTGTCCAAGGTGCTGATTATTCAGGGCCTGCATGCCCTCTCTATATAAAAGATATGTGGTGATATTTTGAAAAATATTAGGAGAATGTGTGTGTGCTGGCTGATGTTTATCCCTCAGTCAGCATCACAGACTACCTGGTCATTTCCTCCCTGCTCTTTGTGTGGGCTTATGCACAGTCTGGCAGCGCTGTCTCCTAATTACGCTTGTGAGTGTACTTAAAAATACTACGTTGGCTGCAAAGTGCTCTTTAAGTTGACCAGTGGTTGCAAAAGGCCTTATACAAACCTTTCCCTTTCAGTAACAAAAACACAGCCACTTTTATTTCCTGCAACTCAGCCAATTTGGGATTCACTTCTCTGATCTGTTTGCAATGTGGAATCTTGCTAAAATCTATCTGCACTACATCAAGCACACCATCTTCATTGCCCCTCCTCATGACCCCCTCAAAATGGGAATCAAGTTAGTGATATGGCATGTTCAAGGACTGTATTTCAGTTGTGGCGAGATCTTGCCCCAAACCCTATAACTAGTTAATGCTTGACATGCTAATTTGTACTAAATGACTGGTTATATTATGTAGATGATGAGGTCAAACCTGGATTACTTATTGTAATCTTGTCAGTAATTACTCATCTGGCAATTAGCTGATTGTTTTCATCTAAATAAAGCTTTAAAGTTAAATTTAACACATTAGAAAACTTTTTTGTGTCTGCCATGTAAGGAATTTGTTTTATTATCAAACATACACTGATTAGGTTCCTCATCATGTGCACAGGTACAATTTGATCAATGTTAAATGTCAGCCTTTAGCTTGGCCTTTTTTCTTAAGCAGTTTTCTGTTAATGAAAGATAGTGTATAACCCATTTATTGAACTACGTTCCAATGTTTTTGTTTTGGTGTGATTAGAGTTTTTAATTAATCCAGCGCAGCAGCTGAACTAACACTGCGCAATATACTTCTTGGGTGGTAAATACTTGTTCTTTAATTAAGATGAGACCAATTTGGTTCTATATTGTAGTTCCTTCAGCAACCCAATTGCTGTATTGGTGTGAGAGGATGTGTGTGTCTGTCTGTTTGGTTACAACTGTTTCCTGCTCTCAGTATGCATGTTCAGTATTCACAGACTAAATGTTCCCTCATCAACCTGAATCTGTCCTTTAGTCCAACAACCATGTTTGTTGTCGTTCTATAAAGGTGCCTTGGGACCTTTACCATTCTAGAAGGTAAACATTTTGGGGGAAGTAAAGGAGGTTCCTCTGTGTGCTGTAAGATTGTGTATCATTGTTGCTGCTGCTGCTGCTATAATGAATGATGACGGAAATCTTTCACTTGTACTGACGCATCTGAATAGAAACATTGAACAGTCTTTGGCCTACCCAGGTGATGTTTACAAGTTATTTGGAGCTGCAGCTGAAAACTTGGAAGAATCTGGCAGGGTCGAACATGTGGAGGTTCTACAAAATAAGATATTTGATTGCATTACTCATTTCTAACCATTAGGCTCTACAAGGGTTAATGCTGAGCTTGCATTAAGCACTGCCCGGTGTGGTGGTGATACATGGGCATGGGTGGCACTGTGGTGCTGGATACTGAAGGAGGTGGACTTACTACTAATGTCTCCTCCTCTGTCTTAGTAACAATATCTATCACACTACTCTAGTGTACAGCTGGTTGCCATCATGTAAGAATAAACTATATATTGTTTAAGAGAAGAACCTGTTCTTATTAAAACCCTTATTAAGCTACCTATTGCTTTTCCTCACCTGCACACAACCCTCTAGATCCCAAGCCCAAAGGAACATAGTGACAGCAGATCTACCTGATGAGTACCAGTAGTCCAGATAGCTTGTCCAGCTTGGTAAGCAGTCATGGGAATTCATCAGAACAGTAGCTGGTTAAGGAGCTGATCCAGACTGGTCAATGGGCAGCAGGAAATGCAAGCAACAAGAGATCAAGCTGGGAATGCTCTGAGACCACACCATGTAGCTTGGGAGGCTGGACTGGTTTGGCCCTGCTCCGTCAGATCTGAGGGGCTGAGGAGGACCTAAGGACGTAGCCTGAGATGGGTAGGGTGGGAAACAGGCCAGTGACTTGGAGAGGGAAGTGTGTGCGTGGTGGACAGAGCAAAGTACAGTGTGGTGACAAGGCTTGTGAGGACTGATGGTAACATTCAGTAGTAGTAATAATAATAAACAATAACAGAAAGTGCTGGAGGAACTCAGCAAGTCAGGCAGCATCAATCAACAGAGAAACAGTGTTTCTAGCCCAAAGGCTCTTTCTCGGAAACTGCTAATGTCTGCTTCTCCTGATCAGCCATGGGCAGTGAAAATGCTGGGAATGCCAACCTTACCTCCTTTACCTGTGTGAATTCCTGAGCCCCAGTAAATACCTCAGTGCTTCCTGAGGTCACATTTCGATTGTTAGTAAGATAAAGCAGTGTCAAAACTCTTGGTGATGGCACACTTGAGAAGTGTGTACATAGCTGTTGGGGTAATGTGTTCCAACTATCTTATCTTTAGCTTCCTCCTTCATTCCCTGATCTGATCTGACCCTCCCCCAGCGAATGTCAGTTTCTGCTTTCTTGTTTGCAATTGGAGCTGCTGATTTGTAACAACTTTTCTATTTTTGTTTCTAGCTTTTATGTGTTGCTTATAAACAGTAGTTTTACTACCTCTCAAACATTTGCTTTGCGATAATGAGCACAGAACTGCACATATATGGGGTTAAAAATGATGTGTGCACTGCTGGTGTTACATCTGAGATTCTTGAATAGGAGCTGACATTTTCAGCTCGAAGGCTGTAAATCATCTGACTGCTTTTTATATTGAACCACAAATAGCACTCTGTACAAAGTGGGATGAAGGAGTGTGTGTGTCTGTGTGCGTGCGCGTGTGTTGGAGCCATTCACATCACTGACCAAATTACACACACGACCGTTTGAGTTGGAGTGAGCTTGAGGGAATTGTATGATTTCTGGGAACAAGTTCATGCAGATAGTTTGACCTGATTTGTAATCTCGCTGTAATGAAGATGCTTCCCAGGAAGCAGCCAAATGTTATAGTTTTGTAGGTTGGACGGACGTGAGGGGAATCAATATATCTTGAGCTGGTTGTGTCCTGTCCACCCTTACTTCAAACATTGGTCTAGTGTTTTTATTTAATTTCTGAGACTTTAAAAAAAATTATTTGTTCGAGAAAACATTGTGAGCACGTCTTTTTTTCATGATTTGTTGACCTTGATGCCATTATTGGCCATACCCCTGCAGGGCTGCTGACAAGTTACGGCGCTCCCAACTTCAGTGGAAGGATTGCAGCGAAGAATAGGGGGTGAAGTTCTCTCTGGCGTTTACTGGCTGATGTTGCTGGTTGCGCCAGCTGCTGGGCAATGGCCCTCCAGTTGCATTGTCAAATGGCACTTTTCCAAGTGTGAGCCTAGCCAGCGAGTGTCAGTAAGATTACCAGAGTTGGACATATTGCTGTGCTCGCTGTGATGGCTGAGGTCATCTAACATGGCAGAGCGAGGATTCAGCCAGAAGCTATTGCGTTTTGGTTGACTGGCTGCAACACCAAATGTACATGCTAGATATACAGCGTGGAAACAGGCTTTTTGACCCAACTTGTCCACACTGAGCAGATATCCTAAATAAATCTAGTCCCATTTGCCAGCATTTAGCCCATATCCCTCTAAACACTTCCTATTCATGTACCCATCCAGATGCCTTTTAAATGTTGTAATTGTACCAGCCTCCAGCACTTCCTCTGGCAGCTCATTCCATACACACACCATCCTCTGTGTGAAAAAGTTGCCCCTTAGGTGCCTTTTTAAATCTTGCTCCTCTCACCTTAAACCTATGTCCTGTAGTTTGGACTCCCCCACTCCAGGCAAAGTCCTTGTCTATTTACCCTATCCAAGCCCCTCTGGTTTTATAAACCTCTATAAGTTCACCCTCAGCCTCTGACGCTTCAGGGAAAATAGCCCCAGCCTATTCAGCCTCTCCCTTTAGCTCAAACCCTCCAACCCTGGCAACATCCTTGTAAATCTTTTCTGAACCCTTTCAAATTTCACAACATCCTTCCTATATCAGTGAGACCAGAACTGAACACAGTTTTCCTACGGTGGCCCAACCAATGTCCTCTACAGCCACAACATGACCTCCCAACTCCGATACTCGGTGCACTGACCAATAAAGGCATACCACATGCCTTCTTCGCTAACCTGTCCACTTCCAAGAAACTATGAACCTGCACTCCAAGATCTCTGCGTTCTGAGGAAGGATCACTGCACCCGAAACGTTAACTCTGTTTTCTCCTCCACAGATGCTGCCAGACCTGCTGAGCTGTTCCAGCAACTTTGTTCTTGCTCCAAGGTCTGTGTTCAGCAACACTTCCCAGGACCTTACCATTAAATGTATAAGTCCTGCCCTGAATTGCCTTTCCAAAATGCAGCATCACACATTTATCTAAATTAAACTCCATCGGCCACTCCTCGGCCCATTGGCCCAATCGTACTCTGAGATAACTGTCTTCGCTGTCCACTACGCCTCCAATTTTGTTGTCATCTGCCATCTTTCTAACCATACCTGCTACGTTCACATCCAAATCACTTAGAGTCAGCAGAGAGGAGTGGGACTATCTTCCATTGGCCTCGATTTTGAGATTAGCAGAAGCTTTCTTTTTAGAAACAGAATCCTTTCATGGACTTTACCTTTTAAAGGTGATACCTTCTAGTGGTGAGAATGATGTTTAAACTTACCACAAGTTATGGGAGTGTGGCTGTTTTTGGTTGCATTAAATTTTGAGGGAGAGGGTGAGTGTTTGGAATGGAGGCAATGATTGAACATGCTGGGTGATCTGTTTGTTTTATTTTAATTCTCTCATTTTTATGAGCCTTTATAAAAATGTTGATGGATATTATGCAGACAAATTCAAACCAGCTGTTTCCGCAAACTGGCTACAGGCCTGTTGTACACTGAGGTTGTGATGCGTGTTTTCAAGCCTGCTCTTGCTGCCAGATCCTTCAAGTATTTTCTGATTGCATTTCCTTAACCAATGACTGAATGGGTGTAATTTCTTCCTCTCTCTCTCTGGAAATAATGAGAACACAAGCTTATGTTGAGCTCTCAAACATGGCTGGCCATAAACAGAAAGGTTTCATTGAGTGCCTTCTCACTTCGAACTGCTCAGATCTCACTCTTATTTTATTTTAAAGTAAAACGAACAGATCACCCAGCATGTTCAATCATTGCCTCCGTTCCAAACACTCACCGTCTCCCTCAAAATTTAATGCAAACAAAAACAGCCACACTCCCATAATTTGTTGGCAACGCAACACAATTCCAGTCACTGCTTCCTCAGTCTAGTTCTCAGGCCATAAGATGGTTAATTACCCACTTAGATTATACCTGCCTATCAGTCAAATGTCCTTTTATCTTGTCACTGAACATTTTTAGAGTGAGCAAACGAACATTTGCAATGTTTGCTTGCTCTCTTTAAAATTCTGCTGTTTCAAGTTTACAATGTAATGCTTCACATTTTTCAAAGCCAGCCCATGCAACCAACGTTTAGCATTCGTCATATTTAACTATGCTCCCAACAGGTGGCATTACCTCATCTTAATAGTCACTTATTTCCTAAGTTATAGAATCACAAACAAAAACTGTAGCACAGAGGAGGCCATTAGTCCTATTATACCTATGCTGGCTATATTTGAAGGAGCAGAAGTGCTTGGTAACACATCCCTACTTCTTTGACCCTGAGTATGCAATCCTCATTGCCTGGTATCTATAAGAACATAAGACACAGGGCAGATGTAGACCTTACAGCCCATTGAGACTGCTCCACCATTTAATGAAATCATGACTGATCTGATCATCCTCAAAATCTACTTTCCCGCCTTCTTCCCATAGCCTCTGATTCCTTCACTGATTAAGTATATTCAAGGCTGAGATTTTTATAGATCTAGCCTCAACAGGCCTTTGCAAAAAATAATTCCACTGATTTATTGTCCCTTGAGGAAAGAAATTTCTCCTAATCTGTCTGAACTGGACGACCCCTTACTCTGAGATTATAGCATCTGGTCCTAAACTGTCCTAATGACTTCTCCACATCTAGTCTGTTAAGTCCCCTAAAAATCTTGTATGTTTTAATAAAGGGGCTCCTCTCATTCTTCTAACTTCCAATGAGGACAGGTCCTTTTTAACCTCTCCTCATAAGAAAATCCCTCTAAACCTGCAGTCAATCTGGTGAACCTTCCCTTGACTGTCTTCAATGCCAATATATCTTTCCTTAGATAAGGAGACCTAAACTATTAACAGTGGCCTGAATAGTGTTTAATAAATCCTCCCTATTGCTTATATTCCATTCCCTTTGAAATTTAGGTCAGTAGTTTATTTGCTGTCAGCTGAACTTGAATGCTAGCATTTAGAGAGTTAAACAAATCTGTCTCTGCTGTAGCTTTCTGCCCTGTTTCTCCATTTAAATATACTGAGCTGTTTTATTGTTTATGCCAACATGCGTGACCTCACATTTTTTTCCACACTATTCCATCTGCCACGTTTATGCCTACTCACTTAACCTGTCTATATCCCTCTGCGGACTCTTTGTATCATCCTCACCATTTGCCTTCACACCTGTTTTTGTGTCATCTGCAGATGTGGTGACATTGTATTCACTTGCCTCATTCAAGTCATGAATATGTATTGTCAATAATCTTAGCCCTAGCATTGATCCCTAAAGCACTCCACTATAGTCTTGTGTGCAGTACCTTAGCAAATGCCTTTTGGAAATCCAAATATACTACACCTACTGCTTCCCCTTTATCTATCCCAGTTGCTGTCTCCTCAAGGGACTGTACTAAGTTTGTCAGGCATGATTTCCCCTTCCTGGAACCATACTGACTTCTCAATTTTATTATGCATTTCTAAATGTTCTGTACTACATTTTTCTTAATGGACTCTAACATTTTCCCAGTAAAAGTTATTGAGCTGAGTGGCCTTTAATTACTCGCTTTTTATCTCCCTCATATTTTAAATAAGGGTGTTAGAATGGCGTGTGACTTGGGAATATATTGCTGTTCCTTCGCTGTCACTGAGTTGAAATCCTGGAATTCCCTCCCCTAGGGCATTGTGGGTCTGCCTGCAGCATACGGACAGCAGTAGTTGAAGAAAGCAGCTGACCACCACCTTCTCAAGGGCAACTAGCACAGGTAATAAAGGCTGGCAAAGCCAACAAGCCGCACAGCCCATAAATTGTGTATAAAATATGTGACCTTTGTATTTATGGTCTATTTTTCTAGTTAGAAACACAAATAAACCATTTTTAAATCCCCCTTTATCAGCTTGCCACACCACCATTTCAAGGATTTGTGTTCAGACACCAAGGTTGCTGCTCATCTGCACTTTTCAAAATTCTGCTACTTACAGTGTGTAATATTAAGAAAATGCCAGAACACTTACCCACATTTGGCAGAGTCTGGAGAGAGATTAGATTAGATTCCCTGCAGTGTGGAAACAGGCCCTTCGGCCCAACAAGTCCACACCGCCCCTTGAAGCATCCCACCCAGACCCATCCCTCTATAACCCACACACCCCTGAACACTACGGGCAATTTAGCATGGCCGATCCACCTAGCCTGCACATCTTTGGACTGTGGGAGGAAACCGGAGCACCCGAAGGAAACCCACACAGACACGGGGAGAATGTGCGAATTCCACACAGACAGTCTCCTGAGTCTGGAATCGAACAGGGTCCCTGGTGCTGTGAGGCTGCAGTGCTAACCACTGAGCCACCGTGCCACCCAAATCACTTCTTAAGATGTGGGCATTACTAACTTTACCAGCATTTATTCCCCATCCCTAATTACCCAGAGGCAGTTATGTGTCAAGTGTGTGTAGACTAGACTGGACGAGGACAACAGATGTCCTTCCCTTAAGGATGTTAATGAACTGGATGGGTTTTTACAGCGACGATTACAAGGTCCTTACTAGGCTGGCATTTTACTCCCCAGACTTTCTTTTATTGAATTCACATTTCACTACCTGCCACAGTGAGATTCAAACCCATGTCCCCAGAACATTACGCTGGAGTTCTGGCTTACTCGTCCAGTAACATTACAACGAGGCCAGTTCCTCCCCTAAATAGCAAGGTGTGGATTCTTAGTAATCTGACAGACGGTCTTGTAAACTGGGATTCAGATATTAGAAACAGAGGAATTGCAGCATTTACTGAAAGTAATCTGTCCAACTCTGAATTGTTTGTACCAATCTCCTGTCCAGAATGTGTTTGACCTTTTCTCAAGTGACTCCTTATACTGCAGGAAACAGAAGAGCTGATGAAAATGAAGCCATTTTGAGGCTTGGACATTGACTGGGAACAGAACCAGTATTGACTTTTCTTTCCAATTATGCAATGGTATTTCTCTTCCAATACATCACATGCCAAGAATATTTTGATGAAGTCACACATGGGCTTGATGTTATTGCGAACATGTGTCAAGCCTGGCTGCTGTTTAGGATTGTTTCTCATTCTGAGCCTTAGTTCAGGGTAGACTGCAAGGAGTTATTTTCTTGTGCTCCATTGTGATTGTACCAATCTGCATTTAACCGAAAAGTGCCGGGTAAATATTTGGTCGCCCGACTCTTTCACTTGTCAGCTCTCTTCACTTGGCCACTAATCTTCATGTCACAAAAGGAAGTGTATTTATGAACATTAGGGTCAGTGGAAGAACCCAACCTGAAATGCAACATGTTATATTAATTAAGTGGTTTAAATTAGATTTTAAAATTTAAAGTTTGTCCCTCGGGAACTGGAACTTTCATCTAGCTTGCAAAGTGTTCTAGGGAAAGGAGCACATTTGCTAATCAGGTCCATGCTCTCCTCAACTCTTCCTTATGCAGGACCTTAGTTAAGCTGTGTGAAATTAGCAATGATAAACTGGTACTGTACACCACCTATATGGTTTTTTAAGTGTTTGTCTAGAAAGATAATTTAAATATAATTTCCCAAGTAAGAGATAAGGAAAGTATGTTAACGTCACTGATCATTAAGTTGACTATTCAGGTTTTCCATTCCTTTGTTTATGAAACATCAGCAGTAAGTTTGATAGGATAAAATGAAGAATAAATAATCAGCTGTCTATTATACATGCCCCCTTAACTTCTGTTCCAATAGAATCAATGGTCTGCAGTTGGTATTGTTCCTACAAATGGGCTGCAGTTAGTACAGGTAAAATTGTCATTGCTTGCTTCAGAGAGCCATCTCTGTGCATTTCACAGATCTTGCTGACCAATAAGTAATGGTAAATATGAGTGATGTGGCTAGTTATTCAGGCATGTTGAAATTTGTATGATCTGAATTTTGATAAATACAAGTTCCCAATTATTGCATTATTAATAGACTACCAGATTATTAATATAACTGGATGCTGTTGGTAGACCAGACCCAACAAGAGGAGATGAATGCACAACCTCACTTTTATTATAAGTCAAGTGTCATGATACCTGCTCAATTGTGATTGTCCCATTAGCCTGGTTAGATATTGACAAAGTCAGTAGTCACATGACACCAGGTAATAGTCCAACAGGTTTATTTGAAATCACAAGCTTTCAGAGGGTGACATGAGTCCTTCACCTGATGAAGGAGCACCTCCAAAACACGAAGAGATCAGCTGTAATCTCAATGAATGGTAGAGGAGGCTTGAGGGCTAATTTAGCACCTATTTTGCAGGTTGGTGTGACTGCTCAATAGATATTATTCTTTAAAAAGTGCGCTGCTGTTGACAAAGTTCAGAAATAATGGCAAAGCCAGGTTTGGGAAGAACCTATAAACTTAATTTCTACTCCAGACTCATCACTGCAGCAATGCTTCAAGGCTAGGGGTTTATGTTTATTTGGCAATTTACATTGTATTCTTTGTCATAGAATCCCTACAGTGTGGGAACAGGCCCTTCAGCCCAACAAGTCCACACTGACCCTCAGAACATCCCACCCAGACCCATCCCACTATAATTCACCTAATCTATGTATCCCTGAACACTATGGGCAATTTAGCATGGCCAGTCCACCTAACCAAAACATCTTTGGACTGTGGGAGGAAACCAGACCACATGTAGGAAACCCACACAGACACGGGGAGAGTGTGCAGACTCCACACAGTTGCCCAAGTGTGAAATCGAACCTGCGTCCCTGGTGCTGTGAGCCACCGTGCTGCTGTTTAGTTAAATGTAGTACTGTATCTACTGCGTGAATTGCACCTGATATTTTGAGATCTTCTGGTGAGCTTGAGCAGGGGTGACCTGGCCTGAATACTCTAGCAATGTTAACATGAAACTGCAAAAAGCTGTGGGAAAATGCCCCAACAACCTCTTATTTTCCCCACTTTCTCTCACCGACTCTTTGTGGAATTATGTGGCCTTCAACTATCCATTCATAAATTGGCATCATTAAGATCAGGATCTCCCATCAGGAGGGAAAGTACCGAAGGGGAATATGCAATTTACCACTGCTGCATGAAGCTCTGCCTCTTTACCAGCACCACTTTGCTGTTATTTTCAACTGTCTGATTGACGTCTCAATTCTGGAGCTGTTTTTCTCTTTGTAATCTACCTCAGGATGCTGCCACATTATCGTTCAGTTGTGTGATGCTGAACTATCAGAAAAAACTAATCCTTCCCTTGCTGCATTGTCCTGGGAGGAAGGGATTGTAAACCTTGGCATAATGAAAGCAATTTAACAATGTGCTAAGTGTTATCATGAGATGCTACAGTAATCTAACTGTGTGATTGTAGGATTTCTTCAGAAACTTTTTAATTGTATTTGTAGGTCAACAGGAAAGAGTTGGTGGACCTCTACCAAATATTTAACATCGAAAATCGCCTGTGGTTTCAGATCGCTTCCACTGCAGGCCACATGGTGGCTCAGCGGTTATAGAGCCATAGAGTAATACAGCATGGAAACAGGCCCTTCAGCCCAAACTGGTCCATGCTGACCATAGTCCCCACACAGCTGGTCCCAATTGCCAGCATTTAGTCCATATCCCTGTAAACCCTTCCCATGCATGTATGTATTCAAATTTTTTTTTCCTCAACAACTTTCTCTGTCAGCCCATTCCAAATATACATCGCTCTCTGCTTGAAGGCATTGCCCCTCAGGTCCTTCTTAAATCTTTCCTCTCTCATCTTAAACCTATGCCCTCTAGTTTTCAATTCCCTATCCCTGGGGAAAAAAGACTAGATGCATTCATCCTATCTATGCCCCTGATGATTTTATATACCTCAGTAAGGTCACCCCTCATTCTCCTATGTTCCAAGGAATTAAGTCCTACCCTGGCCAACTCTCTGTTCGACAGTGTTCCTCAGGACTTTACCATATACTCTGTAAGCCCTTCCTCGGTTTGACTTTCCAAAGTGCAACACCTCTCACTTATCTGCATTTGTTTGCATTTACCAATCCTCAGCCCGCTTCCCCATCTGATCAAGATGCCTCTGTAATTTCTGATAACCTTCCTCACTATCAATGATACCCCCCAATTTTGTACCCTCCACCAGCTTGCCAATCATGCCTTGTATATGCACATCCAGATCATTTGCATAAATAACAAAGGTCCCAGCACCGACCCCTGAGGCGCACCACTAGTCACAGGCCTGCAGCCTGAGAAACAACCTTCAACCATCACCCTCTGCTTCCTGCCATGGAAACAATTTTCAATCCAGTTAGCTAGATTCCATGTGACCTAACCTTCACGACTGGCCTGCTGTGTGGGACCTTGTCAAAGGCCTTACTAAAGTCCATGTAAACAACATCCACTGCTCTACCCTCATTCATCTTCTTGGTTCCCTCTTCAAAATACTCTGAAAGATTTGTCAGACATGATTTCCTGTGCTCACATTCATGCTGTCTCTCCCTGATCAGACCTTGACTAACCAAATGTTGATTGATTCTGTCCCTCAGTATCCTCTTCAATAAATTGCCTACCACTGAAGTCAGGCTCACTGATGTGTAGTTCCCTGGCTTTTCTTTGCTACCTTTCTTAAACAATGGAATGCTATTAGCCTCCCTCCAGTCTTTCAGAACTTCACCAGTGGCTAAAGATGAAGCAAAAATCTCTGCAAGGGTCTCCGCAGTTTCTTCCCAAAACATACGAGGATGGACTTGATCAGGCCCAGGGGATTTATCCACCCTAATGTGCTTTAAGGTGTGTCCAGTACCAGGACACTCAGTATGAGGATTCAGGGTAGACCATTGAGGAAGGAGATGAGGAGACATTTCTCCACCCAAAGAGTGGTGAGTCTGTGGAATTCATTACCACAGGAAGTAGTTGAAGCCAAAACATTGAAGATATTCAAGCGACAAATAGATATCGCACTTTGGACGAATAGGATCAAAAACATGGGCCCATGGAGGCTCAGTGGTTAGCACTGCAGCCTCGCAGCGTCAGGGACCCGGGTTCGATTCCAGCCTCGGGTAACTGTCTGTGTGGAGTTTGCACATTCTCCCTGTGTCTGTGGGTTTCCTCTGGGTGCTTCGGTTTCCTCCCACAGTCCAAAGATGTGCAGACTAGGTGGATTGGCCATGCTAAATTGCCCGTAGTGTTCAGGGGTGTGTGGGTATTAGGGGGATGGGTCTGTGTGGGATGCTCCAAGGGGCAGTGTGGATTTGTTGGGCCAAAAGGCCTGTTTCCACACTGTAGGGAATCTAATCTGATCTAAAAAAACAATATGGGGAGAAAGGAGGATTCGGCTATTGAGTTTGATGATCAGCCCTAATAGTGAAGAATGGCCTCCTCCTGCTCCTATCTTCTATGTCTCTACATTGAACACCTCTTCTCTGGTAATATGCAGGCAGCTCAAAACATCCCTGCTTGTTTCCCTTATTTTGTTAGCATCCATGGTTCTCTCGCCAGTAAACACCTATGAGAAATATTCAGTAAAAATCCCCCTCTGTTCCTGTGGCTCCACACATAGATGGCCATGCTGAACTTTAAGGGGACCTGTTCTCTTCCTAGCCACCCTCTTGTTCTTAATATAGCTATAGAACCTCTTGGGATTATCTTTAGCCTTATCTTCCAGATTCATCTCAAACTCTCCTCCTGCTCTTCGTATTTCCCTCTTAAGTGTGCTCCTACACATTTTATAGTCATCTAGTTAGCACTTCTACCTCCTAGCACCAAGGACCCGGGTTCAATTCCACCCTCAGATGTCTGTCTGTATGGAGTTTGCACATTCTCTCCATGTCTCCGTGGGTTTCCTCCGGGTGCTCCAGTTTTGTCCCACAGTCCAAAGATGTGCAGATCAGGTGGATTGGCCATGCTGAATTGCCCATAAGGTTCAGCCCAGGGATGTGCGGGCTGAGTGCATTAGCCATTGGAAATGCAGGGTTACAGGGATAGGGTAGGGGGAGTTGGCCTAGGTGGGATGCTTTTTGGAGGGTTGATGTGGATTAGTAGGGCTGAATGGCCTGCTTCCACGCTGTAGGGATTCTGTGATATCTCATTTCTCTGACATTTGCATACAGTTTTAATGACAAATATTCCAAAGAACATAACATAATTGAATTCGTTCAGAGAAGTATAGAAAATGCCATCCGGATAGTTGTTTGTCAATATGATCTGGACTTTCTGGGTTAAGATATGAGGAGAGATTATTACAAATTAGGCCAGTTTTCTCTAGAATTTAGAAGGGTGATCTGATTGAAGCCTTCAAGATATTACCAGGGAGAGACATGTTGATGAAGATAAACCATTTCTTCTGGTCACAGGCTAGAATGTTTCAGAGAGATGTTAGGAAGCACTTCTACCCACCCAGGGTGGTAGAGATTAGGAACTCACTTCCACAAATAGAGGTTGATGCAAGTTCAGTTCTTGGTTTTAAATCGGAGATGGCAAATTCTTGTTTAGCAAAGATATTAAGGGATATGGGCCAAAAGAAGGCATGTGGAGTCAGATGACAGATCAGCCATGATTTCATTGAATGACGGAACAGGCTCAAGGGCTGAGTGGCCTACTCCTGTTCCAATCTTCCTTTAAGCTGTTGATTTAAAGAATGACTTAAACAATGTACAATGTTGTTAGTATCCATTCCATTTTAATGTTAATTTGATGAGATGGGAAATATCTAAAATCCATTAAAACTGCACTGAAAAAGCCAACAAGGCATGCAATTTGTGAAATGAAGCAAAGCTTTGACATTACTCACAAAATGAAATATCTTGCAGATGCTAGAAATCTGGTTTTTGAAAAAGGCCACTCGACATTTAAGTTGTAAGATATTTTTCCCAGACCCTTGACAGCCTAGAAAGGAAAAACAGTAAAACTAGCAAATAAAACACGTGGGTCCAGCACATGTTGTATATTTTAAGGGACAGGCACGAGCTATATATTCGTTTCTGGTATTATTGATTTTATTTTTTACACATTTTTCCCTCTGTGCAATGTGGAAAATAATTATCTTAGATTTTGCACGGGTACTGTCTGATCTACTGAGTATTTTTAACTCCTAACAGCACACTGTCCCAAAAGAACAAATAGCAAGGACGTGGTGGTATTTTCCCTGGACTATCAATCCAGGGACTCGGGTAATGTTCTGGGGACTTGGGTTTGAACCTTGCAGTGGCAGATTGTGGAATTTAAATTCAATTTTTTAAAAAATGTGGAATTGAGAGACTAATGACTATTGGCAATGTCATAAAAATTCAGGACGGAAATCTGCTGTACTTCATGGTGTGGCCTACGTGTGACTACAGTCCTGCAGCAATGCAATTGACTCTTAGCTGCCTACTGGATGGTTAGACCCAGCCAGGTATGCCCATATCTGCCCATGAATGAATACAAAACAAAATTCCTCTTCCCTACATATCTATGAATGAACATGTTTTTGCCCCTGAGCACCAAGACAACATCATCTTTGATAGACTAGGTAGTTGGGAGACAGGTTCTTTGGTATAGCCTGAACACTTGTAATCCTGACACCTAACAGGAACTTGCACCCACTAGCCAGCACACTATTCCTCCCATTGCTACATTCATTGTTGTGCCTTCTTGGTGATGGGAGAGTACAGGGTGAGGATTGTGTTGTGTTCCTGTTTGCCTTTGTTAGATCTTTAATGTAGCTCCCTGGGATGTTACAGCAACTGTGCCCACTTCTGTGGGGAATGTGCACCCTGCACTTTGACATCACCAAATGGCACTGTTCCTGAAGTCGTTTAGGCAGTCACAAATCCAGGAGAAGCTTCCTGAACCCCAGTGATCCAGCTGTTGATTGGACAATTGGAATGGAAGAGGCCAGACTGACTGACTGCCAACAACTCATCCCCACCTCCTTGACCTGTCCATCTTCCCTCCCACCTACCGGCCCCTCCCTCCCTCACTGACCAACCCCCATCCCAACTCCCTACCCACACTCACCTTTACTGGCTTCATCCCTGCCTCCTTGACCTGTCCATCTTCTCTCCACCTATCTGCTCCACCATTCAGCTTCTATCGCTGCCTCCCCCTCTCTATTTATTTCAGAGCCCCCTTCCCCTCCCCCATTTCTGAAGAAGGGTCCAGACTCGAAACCTCAGCCATCCTGCTCCTCTGACGCTGCCTGGCCTGCTGTGTTCATCCAGCTCCACATTTTGTACTTTCAGACTCCAGCATCAGCAGTTCCTACTATAGAACATAGAACAGTACAGCACAGAACAGGCCCTTCAGCCCACAATGTTGTGCCGACCATTGATCCTCATGTATGCACCCTCAAATTTCTGTGACCATATACATGTCCAGCAGTCTCTTAAATGACCCCAATGACCTTGCTTCCACAACTGCTGCTGGCAACGCATTCCATGCTGTCACAACTCTCTGCGTAAAGAACCTGCCTCTGACATCCCCTCTATACTTTCCACCAACCAGCTTAAAACTATGACCCCTCGTGCTAGCCATTTCTGCCCTGGGAAATAGTCTCTGGCTATCAACTCTATCTATGCCTCTCATTATCTTGTATACCTCAATTAGGTCCCCTCTCCTCCTCCTTTTCTCCAATGAAAAGAGACCGAGCTCAGTCAACCTCTCTTCATAAGATAAGCCCTCCAGTCCAGGCAGCATCCTGGTAAACCTCCTCTGAACCCTCTCCAAAGCATCCACATCTTTCCTATAATATTCCAAGTGCGGTCTAACCAAAGTTTTATAGAGCTGCAACAAGATCTCACGACTCTTAAACTCAATCCCCCTGTTAATGAAAGCCAAAACACCATATGCTTTCTTAACAACCCTGTCCACTTGGGTGGCCATTTTAAGGGATCTATGTATCTGCACACCAAGATCCCTCTGTTCCTCCACGCTGCCAAGAATCCTATCCTTAATCCTGTACTCAGCTTTCAAATTCAACCTTCCAAAATGCATCACCTCGCATTTATCCAGGTTGAACTCCATCTGCCACCTCTCAGCCCATCTCTGCATCCTGTCAATGTCCCGCTGCAGCCTACAACAGCCCTCTACACTGTCAACGACACCTCCGACCTTTGTGTCGTCTGCAAACTTGCTGACCCATCCTACAATCCCCTCATCCAAGTCATTAATAAAAATTACAAACAGTAGAGGCCCAAGGACAGAGCCCTGTGGAACCCCACTCACCACTGACTTCCAGGCAGAATATTTTCCTTCTACTACCACTCACTGTCTTCTGTTGGGCAGCCAATTCTGTATCCAGACAGCTAAGTCCCCCTGTATCCCATTCCTCCTGACCTTCTGAATGAGCCTACCATGGGGAACCTTATCAAATGCCTTACTGAAGTCCATATACACCACATCCACAGCTCGACCCTCATCAACCTTTCTAGTCACATCCTCAAAAAACTCGATAAGGTTTGTAAGGCATGACCTACCCCTCACAAAGCCGTGTTGACTGTATTTGATCAAGCCATGCTCTTCCAGATGGTCATAAATCTTATCCCTCAGAGTCCTTTCTAACACCTTGCAGACGACAGACGTGAGACTTACTGGTCTATAATTGCCGGGGATTTCCCTATTTCCTTTCTTGAAGAGAGGAATTACATTTGCCTCTCTCCAGTCCTCAGGTACGACTCCAGTGGAGAGCGAGGATGCAAAGATCTTCGCAAGTGGCGAAGCAATTGCATTTCTCGCTTCCCAAAGCAGCCGAGGACAAATCTGGTCCGGGCCTGGCGACTTGTCAATCTTAATGTTTGACAAAATTTTCAGCACATCAGCTTCCTCTATCTCTATCCATTCCAGCATGCACACCTGCTCTTCAAAGGTTTCATTCACTACAAAGTTCGTTTCTTTCATAAAGACAGAAGCAAAAAACTCATTTAGGGCTTCCCCTACCTCCTCAGGCTCCACACACAAGTTCCCTATGCTATCCCTGATCGGCCCTACTCTTTCTTTGATCATTCTCTTATTCCTCACGTAAGTGTAAAATGCCTTTGTGTTTTCCCGGATTCCTTCTGCCAAGCCTTTCTCGTGCCCCCTCCTGGCTCTCCTCAGACCATTTTTGAGCTCCTTCCTTGCCTGCATGTAATCCTCTCTAGCTGAACTTGATCCTAGCTTCCTCCACCTTATGTAAGCTACCTTCTTCCTTTTCACAAGAAGCTCCACCGCTCTCGTCATCCAAGGTTCCTTTATCTTACCCCTTCTTGCCTCTCTCAGAGGGACATATTTATTCATCACTCCCAACAACTGTTCCTTAAACAGTCTCCACATGTCTATAGTTCCCTTACCATGGAACAACTGCTCCCAGTCCATGCTTCCTAACTCATGTCTAATCGCATCATAGTTTCCTCTTCCCCAATTAAATATCCTCCCATTTTGCCTAATCCTCTCCTTCTCCATAGCTATGTAGAATGTGAGGCAGTTATGGTCACTATCACCAAAATGCTCTCCCATCACAAGACCTGATACCTGCCCCGGCTCGTTTCCGCGCACCAAGTCTAGGATGGCCTCTCCCCTCGTCGGCCTGTCAACGTACTGCGTTAGGAAACCCTCCTGAACACACCTTACAAAAACAGCTCCATTCAAATCTTCTGCTCGAAGGAGGTTCCAGTCAATATTAGGAAAGTTAAAGTCACCCATTACAACAACCCTACTGCGTGCACACTTTTCCAAAACCTGTCGACCTTTGCTTTCTTCAATCTCCCTGCTGCTATTGGGGGGCCTGTGGTAAACCCCTAAAGAGGTGACTACTCCCTTGCTGTTCCTAATTTCCACCCATACTGACTCAGTAGGCAGATCTTCCTCGACAATGGAAGCTTCTGTAGCTGTGATACTATCTCCTGTGTTGTGCACATGCTCTCATGTGTCTTCTTTGTTGCTTCTCAGCAATTTTTTAGAATTGCAGCGCAGAAAAAAATGTCGACCTTTGACAGCATTACCAGTTTCTTTGTGTGAATGATTGATATAACTACTGGCATTTTGATAAAGTTCATGTCTTTTTGGTTCTGATTTTTCAGCAAATAAAGGTGGTTACACACGTAAAGCCTGCATGTGCCCTTTCACATTTCTGAGCTTTGAGCATGGTTCTAAATGAAAAAAAAAGCCTTTCCCTTTTATTGGGTCTGCATTATTGTTATTTTTAGATCAAGCAGAGCAAAGAAACCTTCAAATGTTGGCAGTGGAGAATACTTACTTGGAAGGAAGTTTAGAAAGTGAATTATTTATAACAGTGCCAAAGTACCTTTTAAGTTATCGGATTGAGTAATGCAGTATGTATAGTTTAATTTATCTGGATTTCCAAAAGGCCTTTTCATATGTAGCGCCATGATAAATTAATGAACAAGATGGAGATATGGGCTAAGGGACAGACTGGATTGCTAGCTGGCTTCAGGACAGAGTGGGGGAGTGGAGGGTAGTTACTCAGGCTTGGTAGAAGTTGAGAGGTGCTGTTCGGCCCGAGAACCGCTGCTGTTCACAAATAACATTGACACTTTGGAATCCAAGATACAAATTCTGACTTCACCACTATCAACACTAAAGAAAACGACAACAAATTAAAGCAGAATGTTAATAAATTTGAAGAAAATGCAAATAATCGGTAAACAAATTTAACACTGAAAAAAAAAGGCAGTAAATTTTAATGGGAAGAACTGGGAGTCACTTACTACTTGGAAGGTGCAGAGGAGGGTGACATAGAGGCACAAGGAGGTCTTAGACCATAAAAAAGATGTCAGTGGAAATGAAGCAACAGGTTAGCAAGGCTGTATTTAATAGAGACCCAAAAGAACTGCAGATGTTGTAAGTCAGGAACAAAAACAAAGTTGCTGGAAAAGCTCAGCAGGTCTGGCAGCATCTGTGGAGGAGAAAAAAAAGTTAACATTTCGGGTGCGGTGAGGCTTCCTCAGATAGATCAGTTGAGATGCTACTTGTTCTGAGGAAGGGTCACCGGACCTGAAACGTTAACTCTTTTCTCCTCCACAGATGCTGCCAGACCCGCTGAACTTTTCCAGCATCTTTGCTTTTGTTCCTGTATCTAACGGAGCCACTTTTGGAAAATTATGTTTACTTCTGGTCTCCCGAATATAGGAAAGATCTCATTATACAACTGGAAAGGGTTCAGAAAAGATTTACAAAGATGTTGCCATGGTTGGAGGGTTTGACCTGTGCTGAGAGGATAATTTTCCCTGGAGCGTCGGAAACTGGGGCCCACTTTATAGATGTTTATAAAATGATGGGGGGCATGAATAGGGTGAATAGCTAAGCTCTTTCCCCAGGGTGAGGGAAATCCAAAGCTAGTGGGCATATTTTTAAGGAGAGGGGGGAAAGATTTAAAAGGAGCAACTTTTTCACACAGACAGTGGTGCATGCATGAAATAAGCTGCCAGAGCAAGTGCTGGAGGCTGTTACAATGAAAACATTTAAAAGGCATCTATGTGGATACATGAATAGGAAGGATTTAGAGGGATTTAGGCCAAATGCTGGAAAATGGGACTAGATTAATTCATGACATCTGGTGGCATGGAAGAGTTGGACCAAAGGGCCTGTTTCTGCATTGTAGAGCTCAATGACTCTATAAATACCAACTAATAATTACGACTCAAAGGAATAAAATTGAACAGGAAGGTAGTTATGCTGAACTTTAATGAACTTAGCTTTGCCTACACTTCAAGTACTGCACACAGTCTCAGTCACCATATTATAAAAAGGACATAAAGTCACGAGAGGGGGTACAATGAAGATTTACAAGGATGATACCATCAATGTGTGCATTTACCCATCTGGAAAAGATTGGCAGGCTATGTCTCTGTTTCCTTGTAAAATGAAAATTAACAGGTGACCTTGCAAAGGTCTTGAAAATCTCAAAAGATTGTGTCGGGAGCAGATACAGAGGAAAGTTTTAACATCTTGAGGGAAATAGCATAACTCGAGGCCATTAATACAGGATACATTACCAAAAAATCCACCAGAGAGTTCAGGAGGAACATCTTTGCCCAAAGAATGTTGAGAAAGTGAAACTTGCTCCCACAGGGAGTGTTTGAAGTAAACTATACAGATACAGAAGGAAACTAAAGAAGAATATGATGGGGAAGAAACAGATGGCAATGATAATACATTTAGATGAATAATGTGGGAGATAGGTTGAGTGGAATATATACACCAACATGGACTGGTTAGGCTGAATGTCTGTTTCTGCGCTATATACTCCTATGTAAGTAGCTTAAGACCTTACTGTAAACATATCTGCGAGATTATAATTGGGAGCACCATTAGGAGGGTTGTATGTTGAGTGTGACACTCAATATGGAAAGTTTAGCTTTTTATGTTTGTCAGAGTCAATGGAAGTCTGATAAATTCATGAGATTGAAAATGAGAGAATTGTATTATAAAACTGTAAAATAATTGTAAATAAATTAAATAAATATAAAACACTGTATTCTGCATTCTCTTCTGACCTACTTATGTAAGCTATGATTTGTCTGGATTGCATGCAAAACAATACCTTTCACTGTATCTTGATACATGTGACAATAATAAATCAAGGTGAGAAAAATTGCAAGGGTTCTTTTACAACTCTTTAATTTAGAGATTAAGTCCATTACAAGTTTTGGTACCTGAGGTGAAATCATGGGATTGAAATCATCCTGTGTGTTGCTAGTAACCAATACAGGCGTGTGTTTGTCTGTTGATCTTTGTCAATTATTTTAATAAAGGAGTTCTCTGTGAAAACATTGACAGCTACACATGTCATAAAGTATTAGTTACTTTTGGAATGTCCTGCCACATGTCGGATAAGCTGTTTGCCAGAAGGACTGGATTTCTACATGTCTTTCAGCTCTGGCCATTGCCACAGTAAATATATCAGAAAAAGGACAGTACTCGGGTCATATTGTAAATTCTTGCCTGAAATAGGCTCAGCAATGGCCAGTCAATCAGTGAGATGATCCTTTTATCATTCTGCGTGTCAGAAATAAAATACAGATTGCTACCCTGCGTGCTGGGATTTCTTGTTGGTTCAGAACCACAGACTTTGGGGCTTTAATCGTGCTTTTCCTATTCATGCTAATCTCATGTTGAGAGAAAAAGAATAAAGGGTGCAGATGAGAGGGTCTTTGGCACAAAATAGGTGAATGCATTTTGAATTTGAGAGGGAAATTAGTGACCAGGCATCTGTCATCTCCACGAACTTTTACTCATGAAAATTTGGTCTGGATGCTGTGTGACTCTTCCGGGTCTGGTTTTTGGCCTGTGAAGTATTGTGGGGTGGGGGTGGGGACTGATATTTCTGGGGGACAGGAGTACGATGGGTTTAAGCCAAGAAATTAACGGACTACTGTCCCAGCCACCGAACACAGATGGTGGATAGATGCCTGAATCAGCAGCTACACAGCACTAGGAAATAATTCAGGGTCAGTTGAGCTTGTTTAAAATCTCCATTGACCCTGATAATAGCCCATCCACAATCAGGGTTCTTATGGTGCATTGGTAGTATCTCTAACTCTGAACCAGGAGGCTTGGGTTCAAATCCTGCCCATCCAGAGGTGTGCCATCACGTCCCTGAGGGAAAATTTCTAGGCTGCCCATGACAAAATATGATTGGCATGGGGAGCTGGTGGGAGAACAGAGACAGTTCTTCAAAAGAAGTTTAGAAAGGGGAGGGAGTACTTTCAGTGGAGATTCCCTTTGCGCGTTGGGAGCACCCGCCCGGAAGAAGGGAAATGGACATGTGCAAAACTGACTTTCGCTTGAAGTTTTTGCTGCAATGCGTCTGTCAGCGCTGTGGGGGCAGAGTCCTCATAATATCGATTTAAAGCTGAGATAGATCGATTCGTGATCACTTGGGGAATCGAGGGTTGTGGAAAAAGGCAGGGAAATGAACGTGCAGAATGTTGGATCAGCCATGATCCTATTGAATGGTGGAGCAGGCTCAGAGGACTGAATGGCCTACACCTGTTAATATTTCTTATAGGCTACATTCATTTCCTAGTGCTTCCTACTTAAATTCCACAGCCTTGCCTTTCATCGTCCAACCTTTATCCTTGTGCCTACCTCTGCACTGCTTGCTGCTCTTCATTTCTGTTTGGTCATTTTTGTACAATTCTCTCATTTTGCCCTCCCATCCATGTTGGTGACTTAAGGCCAACTGGGCCCTGCACTTGAGGGTTTCCCATCTAATCCCTGACCTTAATTCTAAACAATCTCCCTTTCTAGTTTCACGATTTTGCTTAAAATCCAGCCTTTGGTCAGCCGTCCTTCACCATACCTCCTCGCAGGCTCTGCATTGATTTTTCACTCTGACTACCCCTGTGTGTACTCCTTAGGATCATTTCCTAAGTTAAAGGTGCTACAGGTGTGGCACGGTTGCTCAGTGGTTAGCACTGCTGCCTCACAGTGCCAGAAAGCTGGGTCCAATTCCACCCTCGGCCGACTCTCTGTGTGGAGTTTGCACGTTCTCCCCGTGGTCTGTGTGGGTTTCCTGTGGGTGCTCTGGTTTCCTCCCACAATCCAAAGATGTGCAGGTTAGATGGATTGGCCGTGCTGAATTGCCCGTAGCGTTCAGGAATGTACAGGCTGGGTGGGTTAGCTTTGGGAAATGTCAGGTTGCAGGGATTGAGTGGGATGATCTTTGGAGGGTCACTGTGGACCCAAATGGCCTGCTGCTTCCACAGTGTAGGGAATCTGATTCTCACGAACAACAGGCTGCAGGGTTTCCTGCAGGGCAGTTAAGCAGAGGGCTCATCAAAGACTTCTATGAAATTTTAACTTAATTCCTTAATTTTTTTCCAAAATTTGGGGCTTTAATGTCAACTATTACCTTATTTCTTTATTTTTCTATTTATTCCATGAAGGTAATGCTTTACATTTTAACTCTGTTTCTCTTACTACTTTGTACCTAAGAATTTTATCCCTATGTCCCCCTGTACCAAAGATGGTGCTGTGTGGTGACATTATACACTTTTCAGTGTTCTTCTGTATTTGAGTACACATGACCAACTAAATCTAAATCTAAATCTAAATCTAAAAGGTAAAGTTATCATTATGCAATGTGAGATCAACCAGGCTCCCAAATAACTTGAAATCAATCAATAGCTATTGTCAGCTCCATCCCAAAGACCCCAAACCAGAGGGGAATAGCAAATAGATAAATGCTAATTTAGCTTTTGTTTAAAAGAAATCTTCTGTAAGAGCATAATCTAATTTTGTAACCCATGACCAATTTCCCCTAATGCAGAAGGCTAATTTATTGATTGGAATGGGTCCATTAGACTGATGCTGTCTGCCTTGTATGTTTTATTTTCCTATTCAGGAGTTAACTTCCCTTTGCTTCTCCAGGTCTCTTTTAAGTGTGATTTATTGCAGAACAGTCAGTGTTTTGCAAAGGCTTCTATTATGCTTGAACCCAATCTCCTCACAAATTGCTGTTCAGCTCTGAAGGGATATGATGTTACCTTCAGCATGCAATTTGTAACAATAATATTGTCCTTAATTTTATTGCTTAGCAACTATGGAAAACTGCGTGTCTTTAGAATGCTGGAGGTCCCAACAGTATTACACGCAGTAACTTAATTAAACGAAGAGCCAGAATAGTGCATGTGATTTACGAATTGTGCAAATTTTAGTAGAGCAAATCACATGGTCAGCCCTGACTAAACTGAGGAAGATCATTCTTCATGTCCTTGAGGGCATTAGATGTTCACCATGACATAACTGTTTTACCACAGACAGCATTTGTGTTATTTTACCACCTGTGATTAAAGTGTTTTCTTATGTAAGTTGTGTCTGTTCAAGAGTGATTGTCTCAATTTCTGCCTGAATCATTTAAGCTATTATGAATTTAAAAGTAGGGAAGTTTATTCATTATCTCAAACTTGCTTAAATGTTTAAAAACACAATGCTTCTTTCACTAACACAAATATCAGATGCAGATAAATGAAAAAGAAAGCTACGACTTAGAATTATTTCAGTTCCTACTGGAACAGGCCTGTGGTTCCTTAGATGAGTTGATGCTTTAGTTGGAGTGAAGGCTGTGTAAAGCAGATTTTCCTCAATATTTGTAATTGTCGCTAGTTGGGACGAATATGAGCTTGAAGTTGGACACGTTGGGAGAGAGTCCTTCTCCAACTGTCAAGGTACAGTTATGTATTACCGTGGCCAAATAGTTGGCTAGCAGCTGACTCAGATATTCTATTACTCAGAATAGCTTCCGTTGTTAGTTTAAAAGCAGGCAACAAATATGGTTGTCTTGCCCCAGTGACTTGGTATAAGTTCAAAGCCTTTTACTAAATAAATGAATAACCCATTTTGTGTTGTGTTTTCACCGTTTGAGACAGCTGATCCATTTCACATTTGTGTAACACCAAGTGGGTTTTGATGCCCCTTCTGTACATGACAAGTTCGGCTTAAACTGAAGGACATGTGAACTTTTCAGATGGCAGTGAATGTCCATTTTGAAATATGTGTTCGCTTGAGTTTCAGGACTGTCTATTACTCCCAAAAATTACATCACAAAGCCTCTCTAATTGCTTTTTTCTGTTCAATTTTTAAAAAAATAAGCCTTAGAATTTGTGATGTTGTCATGGCTGTACAGGACATGAGAGAGATAGTAAGAACTGCAAATGTTGGAGTCAGAGATAACACAGTGTGGAGCTGGAGGAACACAGCGGCCAGGCAGCATCAGAGGAGCAGGAAAGTTGATGTTTCGGCTCGGGACCTCGATGCCGCCTGGCCTGCTGTGTTCCTCCACCTCCACACTGTGTTATCTCTGTACAGGACGTGACTTTTTTTTTGACTTAGCCCTCAACCCCTGAGGGAGGTAGGTGTGTGATAGATTAATGGATGTCTGTTGCAAGCACTTTGCGTTCTGGAGAGTTGGGATAACAACAGGAGTTAAGGAATGAAAAATCACTGAGAATGAGTCTGGTATATCAGTGATCATTTTAATTTGGGGCTGAAGACCAGGCAGAGCATGTGCAAGAGATAGTTTAACATAGATGATAGAACAGTACAGCACAGGAACGGGCCCTTCAGCCCACACTGTTGAGCCAAACTTGATGCCAAATTAATCTAATCCCTTCTGCCTACTTTGGTCCTTATCCCTCCATTGCTTGCATATTCATGTTCTCATCCAGCCCCTTAAATGCCGCTATCATATCTGCCTCTCTACCTCAACCCCTGACAACACTTTTCAGACTGTTACCACAATCTGTGTAAGAAACAACTTGCTCCTCACATCTCCTTTGAACTCCACCCCCCCCCCCCCCCCCCCCCCCCTGCCCCACACTAAATGCATGCCCCCTAGTATTAGACATTTCAACTCAGGATAAAAGATTCTGACCGTCAACCCTATTTATGCATTTCATAACTTGCTATTCATTTTATAGACTTCTATCCAGTCTCCCCTCACCCTCCATTGCTCCACAGAAAACAACCCGAGTTTTTTCTAACCTCTCGCTGTTTGTTTTGTTTTGTAGGTTGAGTGATGCAAAGTTGGAAATTTCTCCATTTTCCCCAGGTATTCCTCTGCTGCTTAGGGAAGACAGTAAGGGGACTTGGATTTTTTTCACTTTTTGAGTGTCCAAAGCATGTAACAGCTGATGAAATACAGTATTTCCAATGTAGGCAGCAGCGTAAGAAAAGTTGTAACTTATTTGTGCAAAAGAACTCTCTCACGAGCCATGAATGGTGGAGCCTGAGTGAATTGGAGCAAGTTTCCCTTGAATGTTGCATTGTAATGAAGAAGTAGTCTCCTGACGGCGATTAGACTTCTTGCCAGTTTCATTCAGCAGCCCATGAATGGGGTGGAGAGGGGGAAGGACTTGAGCTGTTTGTGCATTACTCACACTGAATTGTTTCTCTTCTCTCCAACGAATTCAGTTTCCCTCATAGAGCAAATAGAATCAGCTTTAATGTTCTGGAGCATATACCCAGAAAAATACTTGCACCTTTATGCTCTCGCATTTGTGAGTGCAGGCGATCATGAACGTGGAATGCCCTCCTTTATTTGGCCCTTTGCCTTGACAATTTGAATCTGTCTTTATTAAGTATAGAAGGGCAGGTATTGTATTACTAAATGGATGAATGTGCCAAAGGTACGGTTGTGCATTCATTGTCACAAGAAGTACTTCCACCCTGAAAAGCTTACCATTGTCGTTGCAGGAAACAAAGGACTTGATTAGTGCAGTCAACCGAGTTTTTATTATTCCAATCCTAAACTGTTGAGTAAAATTCTGCCCCGTGATCCGTCAGGGTGACACGGTGGCTCAGTGGTTAGCACTGCTGCCTCGCTGCGCCAGGGACCTTGGTTCAGTTCCACCCTCGGGCAGCTATTTGTGTGGAGTTTGCACATTCTCCCTGTGTCTGTGTGGGTTTCCTCCGGGTGCTCCAGTTTCCTCCCACAATCCAGAGGTGTGCAGGTTGGGTGGACTGGCCGTACGAAATTGCCCGTAGTTTTCAGGGATGTGCAGGCTGGGTGGGTCAGCCATGGGAAATGTGTAGTAACAGGGATAGGGAGGACAGAGAGGGGTCTGGGTGGATGATCTTCGGAGGGTCAGTGTGGACTCGATGGGCCAGGTGGCCTCCTTCCACACTGCAGGGATTCTGTGAGCAATGTATTGCATCAATTTGAGTCTTAACCATTAGAAAGCACACGAAGATGCTTCGCTGAGGTCAGTAGGTACCTGAGCAGGGAAGGAACTATTGAAAATGGTGATCTGACCTGCTCAAAGAGGTGGGCTTTAAAAGGTTGAGAGCCATACACATTGGGAGTTGAAATTAGATACCAGTCTCCAGTAATCCAGGAAAGTTAGTGAGGAATGCATGACAGTAGAGTCAGAAATAACAGGACATTTGGGAATTTTAGGTTCTGTAGGTCTTTATGGGAATAGGGAAGGATGACCCTAAAGGATGATTAAACATAAGGAAAGGAATGAAAGCATAGCAAACTAGAAGGCATTGGAGATCAGCGTGCACGGTTGTAATGGGCAAACGGAACCTGGTATAGGATCAGTCATGGGGAATGGTTGTGGTTGTTTTATAAAGGCAAAATGGATTAATAATTTCCACAGTTCTTGTTAGAGGCAGGATAGGTGGATCAAGTATTTAAATGCAAGATTAGTTCCCCTGATCACGGTTGGAGCTCCATCATTTCTGAGCAACATCTGCTATTGAAACCTTAACACACAATCCTGTGCCATACATCAGGCTCGTTTCTCTACTCACTCCAGTTCATTGTTAGCTTACTAGCTGCTGCTGTCCATCATACACAAAGGAAGCTCAGTCTCATGTTCTGTAAATGGTCTCACCAACCCAGTGTCCAACGTAATTAAATGGAGTGAGGTACAGAATAGAACCTATTGTTCCACAGGGAAATAGGGATTGCCTGTGTTAAAGTGAGCTGCGTCTTGACAGTTATGTACAGAGGGCTTGAGTTATGATTCCAGCTGAGGAACAGTAGTCAGCTCTGTTTCTGAGGTTTATATCCAGAATCACATTAACAATCACACTGTAACTATAACATTTAAAATGTGATACATGTTTCATGATTTCTTCATTGAGTTCTGCACCTCTGGCCTGACCATTCCAATTTGAGCTATTTCCTTCTCACAAACCCTGTTATCAGAGTACACATTAATGATAGTGAGGATACTGACAAAAACATCGGGAACAGGAGATCATTGTTTTAGGCTTAATAAAAACGATGACTTCCCTGTGCTAAATTATCATCTGACCTTGCACGAGTTTTCTTCAAAAAAATCCTGTTGGTATCTAAGAAACTGCAGAAAAAAAGTCCATTAGCCAGTAAGGAAAAAGAGAAGGAAGTGGAGATGAGTGCCTGGAACCAGTCATCGTGTACTTGAGGACTGGACGCTAAACTACTTCACAAAAGCATTAGATGCTTTCACATGGTGGTGCTCTCGAGTTGAGACCCTGTGATCAGATACTCTAAAAGGTGAGTGAAGAGAGTTGAATCTGTAATGTGCTTGCTCACGCTGAGTCTCAAGCTGAAATTGCAGGACAATAACAAGGTGTGGGTCTTGGGAACAGACATGATTGTGTGAACATAAAAGCTGGCAGTATTGGGGTGTATTGTACAGCATTTGTTGAGTGTACAAATTGAGTCTTACTGCAATTATCTCTCGAAGCAACATAGTTTACTTTGTGATAACAAGGTGTGGGGCTGGATGAACACAGCAGGCCCAGCAGCATCTTAGGAGCAGGAAAGCTGATGTTTTGGGCCTAGACCCTTCAAAGGCCCAAAACGTCAGCTTTCCTGCTCCTAAGATGCTGCTTGGCCTGCTGTGTTCATCCAGCTCTACACCTTGTTATCTCAGATTCTCCAGAATCTGCAGTTCCCATTACCTCTAATAGAGTTTACTTTGTGAGTTTTTTTCAACACTAACACACATTTGCTGCTTGTGAGATGAGGAGGATAGCTGCAGATCTAAAAATCATTTGAATAAAATTTCCTTCCTTTAATGTGTTCAAGTGTATTACATGTTTTTTTTAAATATGAAATTATATGTGTAAGCCCTTTTGGTTAATTGAAGTTAGTGTCTCACCATGCCAAGAGGGTGATCCTTCTCGGAGGTGCCTTCCATCTCTGGTGCCAGTCTTCAGACAACATCAAAAATCAGCTAAACTGATGAGACGCAGCAAAGATTTGGCAGCAACTTGGCAGCTCAGTCTGTGAGCTTCGGAACCAGCTGCACCCTGACCTAAATAGTTCCATTTCAGGCACAGCATCTACATTTGCGATGTGTCCATTTTAGGACAAGAACAACAAATCCAGTCTGACCGGTTGTGATCCTCTCACACCACTCAGTCATCAGAAAACTGACAGCATCGTTAACAGTGCTGTCAAGTGGCACTAACTCATTTTTAATCTTTCCACTGATGCACTGTTTAAATTCTGTCAGGCACGCTCTGCTGTGATGCGTGACACGAGTGACTGCATTTGACACCAAGATTCAAACAAAAGAGATTGCAGACAACCCTAGTAAAACTGAACTCAAGTTTTCTCCCCTTTTTGGAATCCTGTTTAGCACAAACGAATATGATTTGGTTGTTGTAAGTCAATACTTTCTGTCCCAGAACATAGCTGCAGGAATTCATCAACAATGTACCATCTGTCACAAGGTCAGAAGTGGGAATGATTGCAGAATGTTCAATACCATTCTCAACTCCAGACATACTGTTTCAATTTGTTTCCAAATGTTGTGAGACTCTGAGAACATTGAGGCTTGGGGTAATTGTTGGCAAATAGCATTCCTGCCACAAGTGAATTCAGTTTTGTTGTTCAAAAGGAGAGATTAGATTAGATTCCCTACAGTGTGGAAACAGGCCCTTTGGCCCAACAAGTCCACACTGCCCCTTGAAGCATCCCACACAGAGTCAACACCCTATAACCCACACACCCCTGAGCACTACGGGCAATTTAGCATGGCCGATTCACCTAGCCTGCACATTTTTGGACTGTGGGAGGAAACCCACACGCACACTGAGAGAATGTGCAAATTCCACATAGATTGTTACCCGAGTCTGGAATTGAACCCGGGTCCCTGGTGCTGAGATGCTGCAGTGCTAACTACCCTGTTGCGCTAAAGAGAGGGTAGGAAAAAACTGGGAAACTGAGCCTGCCTTAAGCTGTTGGGGAATTGCTGGAATCTAATATTAAAGTGATTTTAACAAAGCACTTAGAAAAGTTATGATCAGTTAGTATAGTTTTATGATAAGTAAAACATGTTGGAGAAATGCATTTGTCTTTTGAGGGTATAAAAATAAGGTAGATGATCATTAGAAGTATTGTACAGAACCGAGATTTTGAAAATGCATTCAATAAGATGCCACACAGCAAGGTTAATGAGCAAGGTAAGTACTGTTGGAGTTGGAGGTAATATATTAGCATGGATAAGAATTGGATAACAATCGGGAAGCCAAGAGTTAGAGTAAATAGGATATTCCCAAGTTGGCAGGTTGTTAATAATAGGTTAAATAAAAGTAAAGTCTCCCTGGTCTACTGGGCCATCGGGCTGCATGCTCAATACAGAGACACAGCTGGTGGTGCCATTAATAATGGACCACTGCAAACAATGGTATTGGGACCTCAGAGATTCACACTCTCATGCATTACTCTCTGCAACTTTTTACAGGTATACAAAGCTAGTGTAAATGCAAGTTGCAGGGTGGACACAGAGGTGATAAAGAGATACAGGCAGGTTGAGTGGCAGTTGGAGTATATGCGGAGAGGTGTGAGTTCTTCACTTTTATTTGTAAGAATAGAAAAGCAAACTTTTTTTTAAATAGCTAGAAATCTTATTTGTATGGATTCTTGCTTGTGCTCGTGCAAGGAGCTCAAAGTTAGTTCATAGATACAGTCAGTAATTAGGAAAACCTGGCCTTCATTGCAGTGAAATTGGAGTATAGAAATAAAGAAATCTTGTTAATATTGTATAGGTCCTTGGTAAGATCACACGTGGAATACTGCGTGCAGTTTTGAACTTTCTGTGTAAGATTGATACATTTATTTTGGAGGTAAAATGACAAACTTTGTGCACTTAGTCCTTGGAATGAAGGAGCTGTCCTGTGAGAGGCTGAATAAATTGGGCCTTTGGGCTTGATATGGTGAGCGATAATGGAATTGAAACAAAGAAGATTCGGAAGAAGCTTGGCTTAACTGAAACAGAGTGCAAACCTGAGAATTTGATTAGGTAAAAGAGGAGGGGAAGGAATTGAATGAGAGACGAGAGGAAGGTGATCATTTTCATTTTTGAACTTTGTCAGCTTCCGGGAGAATGGGAGTTGAAAACACCACATGAAAGTGGCCAGAGAACCAATGGGTTCTCAACTCTGTGCATTGAAGAAGCTCCCTGGTAAGTAACCAGTCAGAAATTCTTATACTACTTATTTAAATTCCAATAAATAGTTTAAGTTACAATTTGGCAGGTCAGCTTGGCCACGTGGAGTATATGGAAGTCATGGATATACTATGAGTTCAAGATGATTGTATCTGCAGGAATTGTCAACATCAGAATTTAGAAAGGATTGACATAAAGGAAAAAGAGGTCATGTTACGCTGATAATAAAGAATGGGATCAGTGCATTACATTTGCAAGAAAGGAACACAGATTAGAAAAAAAAATTGTGAAATCTGTTCAATGGTCTGGCCATTGAGTACATTTAAGACTGAGATAGACAAGTTCTTGATTATTAAGGGTTATGGGGGGAAAGTGGGAGAATAGGGTTTTCAGCCATGCGTGAATGGTGGAACAGATGCAATGGGCCGAATGGCCTAATTTCTGCTCCTATGCCACATGGTCTTATGGACAATGCAGTGAAAATGGGAGACCTCAAACTGTGTGTATACTGGTAAATGTAATAAGTGCTAATCCTGTGGAGTTTTTGGAATGTGTGAGGGTTGGTTTGTGGAGCAAGACTTTGAGGAACCAGTTAGACAACATACTCTTTCAGATATACTGTTCTGTGGCAAAAAAAGAGCTGATTATAATATTGTAAACAATTTTTAGGGATGAGAGACCATGATATGGTAGAATTTTACATGATGTTGAAAGTGAGGTAGTTCAATCTGAAGGTAGAATTTTCACTTTAAAGAAAGGAAGTTGAGTGCATGAGAGGCAAGTTGGCTGAGCTGGATTGAGAAAATACTCGGAAAGATGTGACAGTATGTAGGTAATGGATACTTTTTAAAGAACTATTGTATGGTTCATAGCAACTTTGTTTCTTCCAGATACACAAACCCAACAAAAGGTCAGTCAACCATAACCAACAAAGGAACCTGAGAATTGTATCAGATTGAAAGAAAAGGTCAAAAAAGTCAATAAAGTTGCCAGCATAAACGTGAGGATTGGGAGGTTTTATTCAGAATACAAAGGAGGACAGAGAAACTGATAAACAAAGAGTGAATAGAATAGTAACGAAATAAAAGAGATTCAAAAAGCCTTGAAAGATGCATAGAAAAGAATTTGTGAGCAAAGGCAAATGTGGGCCCATTACAGACAGAATCAGGAGTATTTATAATAGGCGTTAGAGAAATGGAAGAGAAGCTAAATGATTACTCCATCATGGCATTGAACTCTTCCATCACCTTCGCCCTCGTGCCCCTCCCATTGGACAAGATCCTGTCCCTGTCCCACAGACCCCTTCACTCCGCTCCAACACTATCCCTCCACCTGATGTTCAGTCATCAAATATGTTTAAGGCTCAGGTCAGTAGCTTTTTGGTCTCTCTGAACCTTGGCGTGTTAGGAGCAGACAAGAGAACGGAGAAGCCCAAGACCAGCCATGATTATACTGAATGGCAGAGCAGGCTTGACTCTACGCCTACACTTGGCTGTCACATTCTAAGCCCCAGACAATGACTGTCTTGAGAAAAGGGTGCTTCGAGCTCCTGTTAACAGACTGCGCTATTACCATTGTTGAATCTGTTGATGAGAAGCTAACACAGGTAAGGCATGTAGATACTGTGCCAACTAAAACCTGGTCACAAATGGACATTCCACAGTGAATGGCATCTGCCCAAAGCCTGTCCACCATCTACAAGGCACAAGGCAGGAGTGTGCTGGAATACTCCCTACTTGCCTGGATGAGCGCAGCCCCGAAAACATTTGAAGCTTGACACCATCCAGGAGAAAGCAGCCCTCTTGAGATCTCTTTTGCTGGTCGACAATATTCTAGAAAGACTTTCACTGCCTTTACAGAAGAGGGTCCAGCAGCAGCACTTAAAGTGCACTGTAAATATTCCAACATCCTCACGAAGAACAAAAGCTTGCCATGTCAACAAATGTGACCTTTGGATTCTATATGATGATTGGAAGCTCCAGTCCTTTGTAAATTATAACCAATATTGCTCCTGATTTAATCCAGTCTCTTAAATGACTGTGTACAGCGATTCTTCCATTGTTCCAGGATTTGGTATTGTTCTTTACTCTGTCTTCTTCTGTGCTGCTTATTTATTTTTGGGTGTTGTTTTATTTCTGGCTTGCTGTGATGCAGCTGCAGACTTGATTTATTTCTTCAGCCTCGTTGCCTTATTGCAATGTTGTAATGAAGTCCAGGCCAAATGCTGCGTTGAGGAGATGGCAAAATGCCACCTCCAGTTCTTTTGTGCTCGAATGATTCTAATAATTCTTAACTGAGGCCTTTCTGTCAGATGCGTTCAGCTTTGTGTTGACCACCTTCTGTCGGACCATCAAAATGGTACGTTCGAAATCAGGTGTCTCAGTTGAGTACATGTGACAATAAAACTAATTCAATTCAATTGACAAGTCAGAGGGAGGGTGTTAGTGGGCACTTGCTGTATCGCAGGCAACTAAAACAAATTGTAGCTGCTAACCTTTGGAATACAACAAAGAGCTTGTTCTCTAGCTACAAATCAGTTACCCACTCATGAGACACTTGCATACCATCTACATACTGCAGCGAATCACAAAGCTCCTTCAATGGCAATTGGGATCTCTGAACATAGCTGCTTGCATCATCTGGGATTTTTAATCCATTCCCAACTGAGGCTGGTGTTAAGAACAAAGAACAATACAACACAGGAATAGGCCCTTCGGCCCTCCAAGCCTGTGCTGACACATTTTGTCCTTCCATATTAAAACTGTTTTCACTTACAGGATCTGTATCCCTCTATTCCCTTCCTGTTTGTGTATTCATCCAGGTACTTCTGGAAGGCCACTATTGTGTCTGCTTCCACCAGCTCCCCTGGCCGTGTGCTCCAGGCACTCACCACCCTTGCAGTGAAAAACTTGCCTCACACATCTCAATGGAACACCCTTCCCCAATGCACCTTGAAGTTGTGTCCCTTAGCAATTGACCCCTACACCATGGGAAAAAGCCTCATACTTTCCACTTTATCCATGCCATTCACAATCTTATAAACTTCTATCAGGTCACCCCTCATCTTCTTGAGTCCAGTTTATCCAACCTTTCATTCTCGCTTAAAATCCCCCATATCAGGCAACAATTATTGCAGTTGCTGAGTGACCCTAGTAATCAGCTGGTCTCCACAGTTGGATGCATTGGTCCATTCTGTTTGCAGGGGTCATTCACATAACAGACATTTTATCACCACTTTTTAGTCAGTGCTAATGTAAAGCTTTATACCTAGGCTTGGTATTACTGGTGTGAACTTTTTCTAGCTTTGCTCTTAAAACCAGCCAAAGCATGATACCACTTTCTTTCATTTGACGGGCTTTCGGTCTTTGCAGGGAAAGCAAGGCTTTTCTAGTTCGTTCTCACCAACACACCATGCCATTCCACACCCTCCAGTACAGCAATCCCATAATATTGCAGTTTCTCTGTTGCTAATCTTGCCCAGAATCAACTTGAAATGTCTTCCACATCCAGTTCGTGTCACTTATTGCATGACACTGTGGAGTTTAAATGCCAGTATCTACCAATTCCTCAATGGGGGCGAACAGGTTACCCTTCACCAATTAAAACAAAACAGCATAATTATAAAAATAAACTACACCCTTTCGCAGGGACAGTAGGAGGCACTTTTTCTCTGCACAAGATGGTGGAAACTTGAAACTCTCTATCCTCCAAAGGAAAGGGAGCTGAGTTAGCCAAAATGTTCAGCTACTGCATGAGGAAGGACTCCTAGGAACAATGTATTCCATTTGAGGGTTTTCTTGTTGTCTAAACATTGCAAAGAATCACCCAGCTACTTTTAACTTTGGGAGAATGGGAGAATTGGGAGAATGTGAAGTTAGCTTGCAAAAACTGTGACCCCAGGACCTCCTCGAGAGGATCTCTTGGCATATAACTATGCTGGTTAGCTTCTTCATAAAACCACAACCCCACACACACACAAACTATAAGCAGAGAGGAAATCTTGCATAACAGTGCAACGGACTGTTTTGCTTTCCAGGGCATGCAGTGCTCTGGTCTGTTTTCGCCACTTGCTTTTCATGCCCTTACAGGAGGTGCAGAGTTACTGGTACACAAACTTGAAAGTCTCCTAGTTACTGGTTAAAAGCAACTGATGAGAGGAAAAAGAAGAAGCTTTCTTCATGTTTTAGGTTTTTTTGTAAACTGCAGAAAGAGACACCTTCTTCCCTTCCAATGGCCTGAAGGCTTCTGACATGCCATTCACACCCAGGAGCTAGTCAGCTACCTGGGAGTCAATCACATCGCGGTGGGCAGAATGTCTCTATGATTGGCCACTAGTCACTACTCCACAAACCAGTTAGCTACTTGTTGCCAGCTGAATCTCCCTTTGTACACACCCCCGGTGCCAGTTTGTCTGCAATAAACCTTAAAGTTGCAGCAGGGTAAACACCACATACAGTGTGTGGGTACACTAACTTGCTTTTTAAAAAGTACAGCAATCCCTTCTGCAGTCCTTGATGTATAAAATAATCCTTTTACCATTTCAGTCCTCGATCGAGAATACAGAAAAATAAAGAGATTCGGCCTATACATTGTTCAAAAAAACAGTTTGACAAAATTGGTTTTACATCTGTGTTATTTGACCAATAATACTTCAGCAGTTGTGCCATATGAGGCATTGGTTAATTCTGGCAGTTCTAAAGACACCCGTGAGATCTTTGCAACCTATAGCAAGGGATTAATAAACACGGTTGTGGAGAGAATTAAAAGTGCAATTTGGTGCCATGACAGTGTCCCTACCTCTGAGCAGGTCCCACCTGCGTCGGGAGTGTGTCATAAGTTGATTGGAAAAATATATAAAATTTGTCATCTAAGTATGTCTAATAAGACAGCAAGGGAAACTTTTACTGTTTGCATAGCTTTGATTCAAACTGAGAGCAATCCGTGGTCACACCGAAACATTTAGTTGAGGCAATGAAGATAATTTTAATATTGTCGAGCTCTGTCCACCTGGTGGAAAGCTGTTTCTGCCGGCAAACATTTGCACCACATCTGTATTCAGTTTTGTCAGTCATGTGTTTTTGTTACATCTCTGGACCAGTGCCAGTCTGTTTGTTGGCAAGAGCAGCGAAGCAGTGGATGTTCATAAAACAGGTAATGTATTTGAGTCTGTTCTTCTAAGACAGATAACGTCTCTCAAGTCAACAGCTTGAATCACATTAAGGAGGAAAAAAAAACTATGAACCCTGGTTAAGACTGCAAGATTTCTTTTGTCAAAACTCAGTTGTTTTTATTCATTTTTGAGTTTCATAATATAACCAGTGTATCACTGTTGTGCCAGAAACGTTTGCTCTATATGGGTCCATTGAGGATATGATTTATGTAGCAAAGGCATCATGCCTTGGGTTTGACTTTTTCGTGTGATGTTGTTTAACATCGAGGTCAGTGAGGTCACTTTGTCACTGTGTCAAGCGACCCTTGGAGGGTAGAAGTTGATCGGGAAATTAATGTTGTTCTGTCATTGTTGTATTTTTGAACCAATCTCCATTCCAATTCAGCTTCCTGTGGATAGCTTTTGATTTGGAAAGGCTCAGTGATGAGCTTCAGCTCAATTTTGATTGAGTTGGAGCCTCCTATTAGTTCCCAAGCCTGGTTTCAAAATGGCTATCTATGTATTCAATCTCTCTATGACCTTCCAGTTTCCGTCTCTGAGCCGTCCAGCCCAACAAAATCCGGGGGGCCTTGGAGTTTCTTCATCTGTGATACTTGCCTGCCCTCCATTTCCTTCATTGCATGACCCAGGCTTCAAGATCATAAGTCTGAAAGTCTTCTCTGAAAACCTACTTTATTGCCCGTGCTTTTTATTTGTTCCAAAATTGCCTCTTGCTCACAGTTAATTTTGATCTTTTTTGAACCTTCGTATGGGAAGCAGACATCATGACATAGGCCAGCATTTGGTCTCAGCACCCTTAATTGCCCATGAACTGGTTTGTTATCTAGGCCATTCCAGAGGGCAGTAAAGAGCCAATCACATTGCTGTCGGTCTGGAGTCACTTGTACATGACACTGGGTAAGACTGGCAGAATTCCATTCCTGAAAGGCATTAGTCTTTCCCTAAAGGACATTAATGAACCAAAATAACAAAGTGTGGAGCTGGATGAACACAGCAGGCCAAGCAGCATCTCAGGAGCACAAAAGCTGACGCTTCGGGCCTAGACCCTTCATCAGATAGGGGGATGGGGAGAGGGTTCTGGAATAAATAGGGAGAGAGGGGGAGGTGGACCAGAACCCTCTCCCCATCCCCCTGTCTGATGAAGAGTCTAGGCCCGAAGCGTCAGCTTTTGTACTCCTGAGATGCTGTTTGGCCTACTGTGTTCATCCAGCTCCACACTTTGTTATCTCGGATTCTCCAGCATCTGCAGTTCCCATTATCACATTAATGAACCAGTTGGGTTTTCCAATGTTTGACAGTTGCCCCTACTATGCTAGATTTTTAAGTTTAAATTTTTATTGAATTCATGTTTTGCCATCTGTACTGACACTAAATGGGCAAATTAATTGTGCTTTTGGTCATCTAGTATTATCAGAAAAGAAAGCTGTTACAGGGCTATTAAGAGGGATCCTGTTCTGTTTGTGGAGGTTGGTTTCCATCTGCAGCGTTAGACCTCACTGGTTAGAACCTAAAAATGGAATGGAAACATTTTTTAAATCCAGATATTACTGAAGTTTCTTTCAAGCTGCAAATAGAACTCTTGTCGAAGGTCGCTATGGTTACTGGTGTGGTGTTGAGATGTGGAAGAAAATACTTCCACTTGTAGGGCAGAAGAAAAACTGAAGGCCATGAGTTTGTCTTCTAAGACAGACCACTGCCTCAAAGGAGGATGGCTTGGCCCATGATGGTCAACTCTTTGTTTACTCTTTGAAGTGAAGCTGGCGTGTCCTGCCCGAGTGTCAAGGCTGGGGTAAACCTTTATGGAGACCCTGAGCTGCCCAAACATTAGGGCCCCACTTTCTCAACGTCCCGTAGCCAGGTCCAAAGGGAATCAAGAATACAATGTTTGGCACTGGCTCAGTTACAGGAATTGCCCAGAAAGATGCCATTTTTAGGCATCAGTGTACCTTTGGGATCATCACCAATAAAATCAATAAGGCAATTTGGGAATATGTAATATTTACCATGGAATGTTTAGAATGAGCAGACAAGCCAAATAACACAGATGCATTTAAGGAGGCATGACAAAGATGTGAACAGAGCGTCCTGGATTTGGGATGAGACGGATTTGAAAAAAAGAAAAGCTATTTCTCTGAAATTATAGGTATCCCCATGTGTTCCATGGAATAGTGTAGGCTGCTCAAGGACACGCAACGTTAATGTGGGTGTCTCTCCAGCTTTGTGGCCTGCCTGCCAATTCCTAGTTTTCACAGATGGTGAGAAACATTCCTTGGAAGTTCCCCAGTTTTCCTTTTTGAAAAACTACAGCTGAAAGAACAGCAAATAAAGCAACAGCAACAATCAGGCTTTACTTGGAATACTGCGTCCAGTTCTGGGCGCCCTATTATAGGAAAGATGTGGATGCTTTGGAGAGGGTTCAGAGGAGGTTTACCAGGATGCTGCCTGGACTGGAGGGCTTATCTTATGAAGAGAGGTTGACTGAGCTCGGTCTCTTTTCATTGGAGAAAAGGAGGAGGAGAGGGGACCTAATTGAGGTATACAAGATAATGAGAGGCATAGATAGAGTTGATAGCCAGAGACTATTTCCCAGGGCAGAAATGGCTAGCACGAGGGGTCATAGTTTTAAGCTGGTTGGTGGAAAGTATAGAGGGGATGTCAGAGGCAGGTTCTTTACGCAGAGAGTTGTGAGAGCATGGAATGCGTTGCCAGCAGCAGTTGTGGAAGCAAGGTCATTGGGGTCATTTAAGAGACTGCTGGACATGTATATGGTCACAGAAATTTGAGGGTGCATACATGAGAATCAATGGTCGGCACAACATTGTGGGCTGAAGGGCCTGTTCTGTGCTGTACTGTTCTATGTTCTATGTTCTAAAAAGATGTTCCTCTGTTTTGGAACATTATCCAACCGGGCTGTCTCTGTCTTCAAGCTTCACTTTAACCAGAGAAGTAGGAAAGATCATGGAAATGTTAATGCAGGTCAATGTTAAGTACACATTTATTAGGGAATGCTAACATGGGTGTGTTTGAGATAACTCATGTTCAACTAATTTGATTGAGCTGGGCGACCCAGTTGATGTGGCGTCCGTGGACTTTTGAAAGATCTTTGAAGTGTCGTGGGAGACAGAAGCAAAATCCTCCTGATGCTGGAACTGTGAAATAACAATGTAAAAAATGCCAGAAATATTCAGGAAGGCAGAATGCATCGATGGGTAGAAAGAGAGAAGCTTACAGAGTTAATGCTTCGGCCCTGTGTCAATCCATCAGAACCAATGGAAATTAGAAGAGGCCGTGCAGTAGTTCTGACTGAATTGATGCGAATGGAATAAAAGGGATCATTGTAATATCGATAACAAAGTGTGGAGCTGGTTGAACACAGCAAGCCAAGCAGCATCTTAGGAGCACAAAAGCTGATGTTTCGGGCCTAGACCCTTCATCAGAAAAGGGGGATGAGGAGAGGGAACTGGAATAAATAGGGAGAGAGGGGGAGGTGGATCAAAGATGGCTAGAGGAGAAGATAGGTAGACAGGAGACAGACAAGTTGAAGAGGCGGGGATGGAGCCAGTAGAGGTGAGTGTAGGTGGGGAGTACAAGGTTGGTTGAGTGGCTGGGAGCAGAGTTGTAATGGACAGCTCGTATTTTTTTTAGAACAAATTAATGTAAAAAAGTTAACCAGGGTTCACTATTAGCACTGCTGCTCTTTGTGGCACACATTAATGACTTTGACTTGGGTGCGTAGGGCAGCATTTTAAAAAAAAATGCAGCTTAAAAACCTGGAAGTAAGAGACTTCAAAAGGATGTGGACAGAAGGTGGTAATCATGATAAAACAATATAAAGTAACAGGTAGAAATCTAAAGAATGTCCTGGGACATATATGCATCAAACATTGAGGGTTTCAGAGCAAGTGTTTTAGAAAGGCCATATAGGATCTATCTTGCAAGATGTGGAATATGAAAACAGTGGGATTTCAATGAACCCTTAGATAAAAGGCTCAACCCCAACTGGAGCGTTGTGACCAATTTTAGGAAGCCTGCTTTCAGAAGGATGTGAAAGCTTCAGAGAGGGTATAAATTGCAAGCAATGAGATCCAGTGATCAAAGGTATGGCCACATATCTAGGATTCATGCAATCTCTCTCTCTCTCTCTCTCTCTCTCTCTCTCCATAGCATCCACAACACCCAGGCTCCAAGCTAGCTAATCATTTCTGGGAGAGTGTTCATGAATGAATAGTGAATGAGCTCATGAGAAAAAAACATAGAAATTTACACTCTGCAGCTTGACGAGATTTGGTTAGGCATCGATCTTATTAAGATGCATGAAATATTGTAAGTTATTGTTCCTCTAGTATTAAATAAGGCTACTGGAAAGTGAAGAATAAAACTATGTGGAAGTAAAGTTAAAACATCATTTTAGGAGGAAAAGTTTCTTCTTCAAAGAGTGATAAACATTTAAAATAATTTGGATGCAGTGAAGGAGTGGCCCTTGTGACACATTGATAGTGTCCCTACCTCAGAGCTAGGAGGCCCAGGTTAAGGTCCTAGCTGCCAGAGGTTTGGCATGACATCGCTGAACAGATTGATTAGAAATATCAATAGTGGAGGAATTGAAAATTCAAGTGAATGTTCGGACTGTGACATTAGAGTGCTTTCAGGATAAGATTTTGTTCTGCTTAAATTTCTTGCTGTAATATGTATATACAAAACTCAAAAGCATGTCATGAATTAGCCTGGGTAAATGAGCACAACACCATCCACAGTATCCTGTTTCTGTCAGACCAAGCTGACGGCTCACAGAGGAGTGTCAACCTGTGGGCCTGTCAACTAGTTGGGCGTCACTGTGTGTGTGTGTGTGTGTGTGTGTGTGTGTGTGTGTGTGTGTGTGTATCTGTGTGTGTATCTGTGTGTGTATCTGTGTGTGTATCTGTGTGTGTGTCTGAGTATGTGTGTGTGTGTGTGTGTGTGTCTGTGTCTGCGTGGGAAAGAGTGTGTATGTGAATGTATGTGTGTCTGAGTGTGTATGTGAATGTATGTGTGTCTGAGTGTGTGTGTGTGTGTTTGTATGTGTGTCTGAGTGTGTGTGTGTGTCTGTGTGGGAAAGAGTTTGTATGTGTGTGTGTGTGTGTGTGTGGGGGGGGGGGGGGGGGGGGGAGTGTGTGTATGTGCGTGATAATGGGAACTGCAGACGCTGGAGAATCCAAGATAATAAAGTGTGAAGCTGGATGAACACAGCACGCCAAGCAGCAACTCAGGAGCACAAAAGCTGACGTTTCGGTCCTAGACCCTCTCTGTTTGTGAGTGAGTTTGTGTGGGAAAGAGTTTGCGAGAGTGTGTGTGTCTGTGTGTGTGTGTGTGTCTGTGTCTGTGTGGGAAAGAGTTTGTATGTGTGTGTGTGTGTGTGTGTGTGTGTGTGTGTGTGTGTGTGGGGGGGGGGGGGGGGGGGGGAGGGGAGTGTGTGTATGTGCGTGATAATGGGAACTGCAGACGCTGGAGAATCCAAGATAATAAAGTGTGAAGCTGGATGAACACAGCACGCCAAGCAGCAACTCAGGAGCACAAAAGCTGACGTTTCGGTCCTAGACCCTCTCTGTTTGTGAGTGAGTTTGTGTGGGAAAGAGTTTGCGAGAGTGTGTGTGTCTGTGTGTGTGTGTGTGTGTGTCTGTGTGTGTGTGGGAAAGAGTTTGTATGTGTGTGTGTCTGCATGGGAAAGTATGCGTATGTGAGTGTGTGTGTGTCTGTGTGGGAAAGAGTTTGAGTGTGTGTGTGTGAGAGTATGTGTGTACGTGTGTGTGTATGGGAAAGAGTTTGTGTGTGTGTGTGTGTGTGTGTGTTTGTACGTGTGTGTGAGTCTGTGTGTGTGGGAAAGAGCTTATTTGTGTGTGTGTGTGTGTGAGTGTGTCTGTCTGTGTGGGAAAGAGTTTGTGTATGTGTGTGTGTGTGTGTGTGTGTGTCTGCATGGGAAAGTATGCGTATGTGAGTGTGTGTGTGTCTGTGTGGGAAAGAGTTTGAGTGTGTGTGTGTGAGAGTATGTGTGTACGTGTGTGTGTGTATGGGAAAGAGTTTGTGTGTGTGTGTATGTGTTTGTACGTGTCTGTGTGAGTCTGTGTGTGTGGGAACGAGCTTATTTGTGTGTGTGTGTCTGTCTGTGTGTGTGGGAAAGAGTTTGTGAGTGTGTGTGTGAGAGAGTATGTGTGTATGTGTGTGTGTGTATGGGAAAGAGTTTGTGTGTGTGTGTGTGTTTGTACGAGTCTGTGTGAGTCTGTGTGTGTGGGAAAGAGCTTATTTGTGTGTGTGTGTGAGTGTGTCTGTCTGTCTGTGTGGGAAAGAGTTTGTGTGTGTGTGTGTATGTGGGAAAGAGCTTATTTGTGTGTGTGTGTGAGTGTGTCTGTCTGTCTGTGTGGGAAAGAGTTTGTGTGTGTGTGTGTATGTGGGAAAGAGCTTATTTGTGTGTGTTTGAAAGAACTTGTGTGCGTGTGTGTTTGTGAGAATGTGTGTACACATGTGTGAGTATGTGTGTGTGTTTGTGCATGTGTGTGTGTTTGTCTCGAATTTGCTGTTTTATTCATTGCTGGCAGTGGAAAGTGACAACGTTTTATTTATTTCGTTCTATTTTTAATTAAAGCCTCAGCATTTTTCAACTCGGTGCTTGTCAAAGTGAATGACGGCCGTTCTGCTGAACAGTATTAATTTTCCGATTTGATCACTCATGCCATATTCAGTGCTCCTTGCCAAGACACAGTGCAGAAAAATACAGAGCTCCCATTCTGGTCTGAACCCAGTCCCCAAACTGAATGCCAGACCCTATCATTTTATACAAACGTAGAAACTTGAAGCAGGAGTAGACCATTTGGCCCTTCAAGCTGCTGCACCATTCAGTATAATCAGGGCTGATCCTCTATCTCGAAGCCATTTTTCCACTTTTTTTTCATACCCATTGATCCCCTTAGAATGTACACATTAATCAGTCTGTTTCTTGAACAATCCGTTACCCAGCTTCCATGGCCTTCTGTGAATTCCACAGGTTGATCACCCTCTGAGAAAAGAAACTTTTCCATATCTTGGCGCTAAGTGGCTTATCCCATATCCTGAGACTTTGTCCCCTGGTTTTATGTTCCCCACTCAGAGAAAGCTTCTTCCCTGCATCAACTCTGTCTCTCCCAGTTACATATTTCAAACAGGTCCTCTCTGATTCCTCTAAATTCTAGTAAATATCGGCCCAGTCGAACCAATCTCTCCCCATAGGATATTCTTGCCCTCCCTGGTATCAGCCTAGTGAACCTTTGCTGCGCTACAGTTAGATATGTCCTTTGTTCGGTAAGGAGACTAAAACTGTACATTGTAGGAGTATTTCCACCAAGGCAGTGTCTGACTGCAGTATGACATCCCTATTTTTAAACTCTAACCCTCTTGCAATTAAAGTCAACATACTATTTACCTTCCTAATTGCTTGCTGCACCTGTCTGTTTACTTACATTAGTGCATCCACATTTCAAATTATGTCACCATTTAAATGATACCCTCCCTCACTGTTTTTCACAGGAAAGTGTATAACTTCACATGTAGCCACTTTGTACAGCATCTGCCATGTGTTTTCAAGGCACCCAGCTTGCCTACATCACCGTGATGTCTCTTTGCATCCTTCTCACAACTTGGAATCCCGCACAGTTTTGTATTGTGAACAAAGTTAGAAATGTTGCTTTTGGGTCTCTCGTCCAGGTCGTTTTTTTCCATATATCGTGAAGAGCTAGGGCCCAGGCACTGATCCCAGTGGTGACTGACTCATCACTGCCTTCCAGCTGGGAAAAATGAAGCTTCGTTATTCCCGCTCCCTGTATTCTGCCTGTCAACCAATTTTCAATCCATACCAATAGATTACGCCAATCCTTTGAGCTTCAAATTAGTGCTGTAATCCCTATTGGATCTTAACAAATGCCTTCTTCAATTCCAAATGGGCTACATTCTCTGGTTCTCCCTTATCTATTGTCAAAAAACGCCAGTAAATTAGTTAGCATAAACCCATGCTGACTTGTCTTATTTCTATTAATGCTTGTCAAATGCCCTGTTGTCATGTCTTTTATAATAGACTACAGCGCTTTCCTCCCCACTGATGCTAAGCTAAATGTCTGTATTTTTCTCTGCTCTCCCTTTGTAAATAGTTATGTTACATTAATTACCTTCCAATCTAAAGGAACTGTCCCAGAGTCTTGAAAAATGCTCAGCAATGCATCTGTTTCCTCTCCGGCGGTTTCTTTTAGTACTCCAAGGTCTAGATTATCAGGCCTTGAAGATTTATCAGCCTTCAAACCTGTTAGTTTACCCAGCAGTATTTTGTTTTATTAATATTGATTTGCTTCAACTCTTCCCATTTCTTAACATTTCTGGGAAATTATTTGTGTGCAGATTTTAGTGAAGGAAAAAAAATCAAAATATGTGTTAATTATTTATTTCCCCATTATAATTTCCTTCTTTTCTGACTGGAAGTGAGTTATATTTGTCTTCACTAATCTTTTTGCCTCTTCTCAGAAGCTTTTACAGTCAGTTTTTGTGATACCAGCAAATTTGCTCTAATGCTGTCTTTTTCCTCACGGGATCTATCTATCTGACCTCTTTTGCTGAATTCTAAACCACTGTGGCAGCGTGAGTTTTTATTCTTACACATAGCAGTGGTGTTTTTGGCATGCAAGTAATTCCTCCTAGCTATAGGGTAATTTGACACTTTAATGTTGCTTCTGCTACCTTTCAGAAGTCAGCTTGGTTATACTTGGTTGCCAGACCGGGAACAGTAAAACACTGGCCCTGACTATCAATGCAGGAATGGAAGTTCAAATTCCAAGTTAGCAGTTTTAAGAATTTGAAAGTAGCATATTGAAAAAGAAAATCTGTAAGATGCAGTGACTAACTGTTTGGGGGTGGTAAATTGCCAGTTACCGAAAGCAGTGTTTTTCTGTCAGGCAGGGGCGCTGTTATGTTGATCAGGTTTTCTCCATTTGATAGTTGATAGAGTATTTATCAGTCTCCCGTGGTTATTGTTTCCTATTTTGTTTTACGAAAACAAGGATGCGTGATATAAAGTGAAAGTGATCTGTGACCAGCTTTTCAAGTTAGCTGTGCCAAACTACATAATGACAGCTTGGGTGCTGGCATCCAGAGAATACTGAGAAGGAGAGCACTCGAACTAGAAGCCACTGCTTGCAATTTGTCCATATTTTATACAGATTACCCAGCAGGAACTAATTCACACTTTGCAGTTTTTTATGACAGAGATACACGAAATGCTTGTGACTCAATTAGGCTGCACACTACTGGAGCCTGGCCTAACACCATTTGAAATGGCGTTAATCTCACGATTGTCAGCAATCCTCCACCATTCCCAGCACAAACAACATGGAAACATTGGAAAGCATCTTATAAATGTATGATTTTGATCCAGTCTCCAAGTTAGAAAATCTCCATGTGAGCCCCACTGCTGTATCTTTCTTGTGTTCTTGCTGGCAATGGCCTTTCCTCAGGAATATTTCCCAGCATATTCCCTCTTCTCTGTCTGCCATACACTGTTCATTGCTGAAATGGAAATTAAACTGATGTAGCGATTTTGGAAATTATCTGGCTTCATATGATCATAAAATTCATAGAATGATAACAGCCCAGGAGGTGGTCATTCACGCTGGTCTCGAGTTGCTGGCTCTCTGCAAAAATGATTTGATCCATCTGACCTTACTCTCTTTTTCCTTTTATCCCTGAAAATTTTATCTTCAGGTATATATCCAGTTCTCTTTTGAAAGCCACACTGAATCTATCTCCATCACAAAGATCCTCAGGCAGCACCTTCCAAACCCACAACCACTTCCATCTGGAAGGACATGGGCAGCAGATACTTGGAAATAACACCACCTCCAAGTTCCCCTCCAAGTCACTCACCATCCTGACTTGGAAATATATCACCATTCCTTCACTGTTGCTGTGTCAAAAACCTGGAATTCCTCCCAGTGGCATTGTGAGTCAACACGAGGGACTAGCACGAGGGGACATGGCTTTAAATTGAGGGGTGATAGACATAGGACAGATGTCAGAGGTAGGTTCTTTTCTCAGAGAGTTGTAAGGGCATGGAAGGCCCTGCCTGCAACAGTAGTAGACTCGCCAACTTTAAGGGCATTTAAATGGTCATTGCATAAACATATGGATGATAATGCAATACTGTAGGTTAGATGGGCTTCAGATTGGTTTCACAGGTCAGCACAACATTGAGGGCCAAAGGGCCTGTACTGCGCTGTAGTGTTCTATGTTCTATGTCCTATGTTCTACCCCACAGCAGGAGGATTGCAGCAGTTCAAGAAGGCAGCTCGCCACCAAATTCTCAAGGGTAATTAGGGATAAGCAATAAATGCTGGTTCATCCAGCGATGCCCACATCCCACAAGTGAATAAATAATTCTTTTTAAAAACTTAGATAGTATATTTCAGACTTGACCATTCACTGTGGTGAAAACTAGAGAGGTTTTTCATTGCATTTCTATTGTTTGTTTTGACAACCATTCAAAGTTTATATCCTTTGGTTCTTAACTCTCTTTACTTTCCTATCCACTATGCCCTGATGCCTCATGATTTTGAACACCTCGAAGCTCCTCTCAACCTCCCCTTCTCTGGGAGGACATGGTGGCTTAGTGGTAATATCACTGGTCTAGACCTCCAGACTAATGTTCCAGGGACGTGGATTCGAATCCTACTGTGGCAGATGGTGAAATTTGAATCCAGTGGAATAAAAAGCTGAACTACTGACAACATACAATTGTTGTAAAAAAACAATCTAGTTCCATTAGGGAAGGAAATCTGCTATCCTTCCCTGGTCTGGCCTACATATAACTCCAGGTGTACATCAATGCAGCTGACTATTAACTGCCCTCTGGGCAATTAGAGATGGGCAATAAATGCTAGCTAGCAATGCCCACGTCCCCATGAATAAATAAAAATAAAAGGCCCATGCTTGCCAAGAATGTTCTGTCAATCTCAAAATTTGTTTTTTTGGCTCTAAAGTCTTCACATCCTTCCTAAAATAAGGTGTTCAGTATTGGCCATGGTACTCAAGCTGAGGGAAAATCAATGTTTTCTCATTCTGGATACACTAAAATTTGTTGTAATAAAACAAAGAGCTGGGGATCTGAAACAAAAACCGAATTTGCTGGAAAAACTCAACAAAGAGTCAGCGAACTTGAAAGGATAACTCTGCTTTCTCCCCACAGGTGCTGCCAGACCTGCTAAGTTTTGCCAGAAATTTCTGTCAATATGTTTTGTGACTGTCCAGACTGGCATTAACTTCTTCAGTGTTGTTGGATCTGCAGTGATCCAGGCAAGTGGGGAGCATTCTATCACATTCCTGACTTATGCCTTGTAGACAGGCTTTGGGGAGTCAGGAGGTGAGTGACTTGCCACAATATTCCTAGCTTCTGAAATAACAAAGTGTGGAGCTGGATGAAAACAGCAACTTCTCTAGCATCTGCAGTTCCCATTATCTTCTGATTCCTAGCTTCTGACCTGCTCTTATAGTCACTGTGTTTGTAGTGAGTCCAGTTGAGTTTCTGGTCAATATTGACAGGGGAGGATTCAGTGATGGTCAAGCCATCAAATGTCGAAGAGTACTGGTTAGATGATCAGAGCCTGGCATTTCTGTGTCAATGTTATTTACCACTTTTCAGCTCAAGCATAGATATTTTCCGGATCTTGTTGTATTGGAACGTTGGCTGCTTCAGTATACGAGAAGTTGTGAATGACACGACTGCTTGTCTGCACATTTGCTTTACAAACAATCACACATGCATCCAGTGAGACCATGAGGGTATATCTCAGCATTGATTAGATTAGATTACCTACAGTGTGGGAACAGGCCCTTCGGCCCAACAAGTCCACACCGCCCCTTGAAGCATCCCACCCAGACCCATCCCCATGTAACCCACACACCCTGAACACTATGGGTAATTTAGCATGGCCGATTCACCTAACCTGCACATCTTTGGTCTGTGGGAGGAAACCAGAGCACCCGGACGAAACCAACGCAGACACGGGGAGAATGTGCAAACTCCGCACAGACAGTCGCCGGAGGATGGAATCAAACCCGGGTCCTCTGCTGCAGTGCTAACCACTGAGCCACCGTGCCGCCCCCCCAAAGAGCGTGTAGAGCTCTCAGGAGCTGAGGGAAGGTCAGTAAACATTTCCATTTGTTCTCAAGCTTCCACCACTAGCAAGGTCATACTTATTGCTCTGGCATGTTGGTGATGGCCGTCCCCAAACTGTTGCAGTCCTGGAGCTCCCAGGACATTGTTCAATGGGAAATTCAAGTTGTATGTTTACAGGCAAGACAACTGATTAACATTTGATCTGATAAAGAAAATGCTTTTATCTAAAAAGAAGTTTGCAATTGATTCCACTAAAAAGATGTGTGCTCTGTCCAGTGAGAAATAGTGGCAGCAATTAGCCTGAGAGATGAGCTTTCCAACAAGAATTTTGTTTGGAGAGACAAAGGTGACTGATGAGTTGATAAAATGTGAGACTGGATGAACACAGCAGGCCCAGCAGCATCTCAGGAGCACAAAAGCTGACCACTCTCTCTGTGACTCCCTTGTTCGCTCCACACTTCCCTCCAACCCCACCACACCCGGCACCTTCCCCTGCAACCGCAGGAAATGCTACACTTGCCCCCACACCTCCTCCCTCACCCCTATCCCAGGCCCCAAGATGACTTTCCATATTAAGCAGAGGTTCACCTGCACATCTGCCAATGTGGTATACTGCGTCCATTGTACCTGGTGTGGCTCTCTCTACATCGGGGAAACGAAGCGGAGGCTTGGGGACCGCTTTGCAGAACACCTCCACTCGGTTCACAATAAACAACTGCACCTCCCAGTCGCAAACCATTTCCACTCCCCCTCCCATTCTTTAGATGACATGTCCATCATGGGCCTCCTGCAGTGCCACAATGATGCCACCCAAAGGTTGCAGGAACAGCAACTCATATTCCGCTTGGGAACCCTGCAGCCCAATGGTATCAATGTGGACTTCACCAGTTTCAAAATCTCCCCTTCCCCTACTGCATCCCTAAACCAGCCCAGTTCGTCCCCTCCCCCCACTGCACCACACAACCAGCCCAGCTCTTCCCCTCCACCCACTGCATCCCAAAACCAGTCCAGCCTGTCTCTGCCTCCCTAACCTGTTCTTCCTCTCACCCATCCCTTCCTCCCACCTCAAGCCACACCTCCATCTACCTACTAACCTCATCCCACCTCCTTGACCTGTCCGTCTTCCCTGGACTGACCTATCCCCTCCCTACCTCCCCACCTATACTCTCTCCACCTATCTTCTTTTCTCTCCATCTTCGGTCCACCTCACCCTCTCTCCCTATTTATTCCAGTTTCCTCTCCCCATCCCCCTCTCTGATGAAGGGTCCAGGCCCGAAACGTCAGCTTTTGTGCTCCTGAGATGCTGCTTGGCCTGCTGTGTTCATCCAGCCTCACATTTTATTATCTTGGAATTCTCCAGCATCTGCAGTTCCCATTATCACTGACTGATGAGTTGGTTGGTTTTGTGCTCCCCTTTTAATTAAACTATCTGTTCTGTATTTGTCCAGGGTTTATTCCTCTTTTCATCACTTCTCCCCATCCAATTGTCCTCGGGTAGGCACTTTGTTTCTCATCAGAAGAAAAGCTGGAAGTATCTCAGACTCCAAGTTGGGTTGGAGGTGAAACGTTAGGTGGTGGGGGGATAGTGTGAGGGCGTCTGCACAGTGAGTCTCTTTACTGTGGCACCAACCAGGAAGACTGATGCCTGTGGTGTGGTCTCTTCAGCTGAAGAATTGACAAACTTTGCAGCCTGTGCGTTTGTTTGACTTTAAGCTTCTGCCCGAATTCAGTAATTCAGCAGCTAGAGCTTGAGGCTCACTGCTGCTAAATCAATCAACAGTGGCTCAGTATGAGCTCAGCACATGGGGAATAAAATCTTGCACAGTAAATCATAGCAGCCACAACACATGATGTGAGCTGTGCCTCTCGATAGGCTTCACATGATAAAGGCAGAAGCCGTGGAAAATGGAGCAAAGTGACTTGAGCTGGCTTGGGTTGCTAATAGTCCGCAAGGGGCCTGAAATCTGCAGGAATTGCGAGCTTGCAATTAAATGCACACTATTTCGCATTTACCACTTTACACGGACAAGAACTGTAACGTAAACCTTTTAATTTATTTCTTTAATTTCTACTTTTTACCTAAGATTTTGTACGTAGCTACCTCATATCTAAGATGGCACCGTGAATGGATAAACACTGTGTATCCCTGTAATTGAATACACGTGACAATAAAACCTAATTCTAATTCTAATTGTAGTGTTAGAAGTAGTTAGAGATCAGCGGCAACTACTGCCAGTTTTCCCAATCTGATTTACTCCTGTTGTGGGTGAGAGGGTGATACACCCAGAATATGGATCATGGTGGGGCTGGGGCGATTTCAGAAGGGAGGTCATGTGATGTTACCTCGAGGCGCACACGCGGTGCCCACCATTGGCTTCAATGTTTACCTGAGTGTTGTGTGTTTGACTGCCCGACCCCTTCACAGCCTCAGTTTGTCAAGGTTTAACATGGAAGCAGCAATGGTTCAGACTGGGCACACCATATTTGCCGCTGATGCTTTTTGTTCATGTGGACTTAATTTTCCTTTTCATTCCAAACAAGACCTCTGTGAAATGAAAAGCTTCATAACGTGGGCTTAGGCAGCATTTCATGCCCGACTTCACAATCTGAAGCTTTATCCCAATGTCTTTAAATTAGACCCTAATTAAATTGTGTGGTTATTTTTAGACATTAGAAAATTCATCATACTCCTGCTGATTACAATTTGCTGAAAAAAGAGAGCTTATTGTACAATTATTGTAACCTCACATGAATTCTGTGAAGTGTTGGGGTGTGGGGCGGGGTTTGATGTCTCTATCTATCTTACAGGAAACTAACTGACTTGTCAGGTGATAACTAAGTAGCCACTTAATCACATTCAATCACCGCTACAATCCCAGCACTCCAACAAGAAACATCTTTCACGTTTAGTGTGACTTGATTAGTAGCACTGCTCATTCTGGTACATCAATCTCTCAGCTCCTGTCCAGCACATAATCCTGCAGTGATGTCCCATTGCAGTACTGAGGGAACACAGTATTGTTGGAGGTACCTTCCTTCAAATCAAGTTGAGAAACCAACATTCTGCCTGCTAAACATCATAATTCACAATTTGAAAAACCACAGGAAGATCTCCTATTGTCTTGGCTTGCATTCTGTTCTCACCCGTTGTCTTGTCAAGATGAATGAACTTCATGTTAACCCTGATACTGTTTGGACAATCTGTAAATAATTGTCATTTTTGCTGTAATAAAAATCACTGCACTTTGAAGTAACTCTGTGGTGCATGACGCACTTTGATGTTTCTGACAAGTACAGACCTTAAAAACTTTACACCAAATTTTGCAACATAGATTAATCACCATCAGCATCTTCCATATCTACATTGGCCAATGAGTGAAAACTATAGTCGGAGCAAATTGCAAAGATACCATTGATAACAATGATGACTGTTTGACTGTTTGTAATCTGTGAGTTGATGAGCCCAGTTTAGTTCTGTCTATACTCAAAAGACAACGATCACAATACTCTATCACACTTGCTTCAATTAATTAATCTGAGTAATGGTAAATCAGAATCCAGTCCACATTATGTTATCCTCCCTTTTTCTCTCAATGTCTCAAAAAAGATGAAGTGGGAATTGTGTCCAGAACAACTCTGCAACAATAAGCTCACTATTCATCACTAAATCTTTCTTGTTTATTCATGTAACATGAACGTTCGTGATGAGTCCAGCATTTTATTGCCTAGTGAGATTTTGACCCAGTGACAGTGAAGGAACATCACTACAGTTCCAGGTCGGTACATTGGGAGCCTTGGAATGAGGCTGTATGTGGGTGGTATTTGCATCCTTCTCTCACCCCTGGCCTTCCAGGCATAAGAGGTTGTGGGTTTGGAGGGAACTGCTTCAGGCATTTTGGTGAGTTAATGTAGCTGGTGCACGCTGCTGCCCGTGTGTGTGGCTGGTGGAGGGAGCAAATGTTTGTAGATGGAGGCCAGTCAAGGGGCTGTGACCTGAATGGTGTCAACCTATCTTAGAGCTGCACTCGTCCAGACAAGTGAGGAGCATTCTGTCACACTCCTGGCTTGTGCCTTGTCGATGGTGGACAGATTCTGGGAAATCAGGAGGTGAAGTCATAGATTCCCTACAGTATGGGAACAGGCCATTCAGCCCAACAGGTCCACCACTGTCCTGCTGAAGAGCATCGCACCCAGACCCACTCCCTACACCTTCCCTTTCTCTGTAGCCCTGCATTTCCCAAGGCTAATCCACCTAACCTACTCACTCCTGGACACTATGAGCAATTTAGCATGGTCAATCCACCCTAACTTGCACTTCTTTGGATTGTGGGAGGAAACTGGAGCACTGGAAGGAAGCTCACATAGACACGGGGAAATGTGTAAATTCCACACAGACAGTCACTTGAGGGTGGAATAAAACCCAGGATCCCTTGCACTATGAGGCAGCAGTGCTAACCACTGCCCCACCATACCACCCCAGTTACTTGCCACAGAGTTCCCAATCTCTGACCAGTTCTTGAAAAAAATGGTATTTGTGGCTAGTTCAGTTCAATTCTGGTCAACCATAACAGCTTGGCATGTTAATGATGGCCAGTAATACCACTTAAATGTCAAATACCATTAAATGTCACATTTGCTTCAGTTTGCTAGGGTTTTTTGAGCCTGGAATAAGGCACAATTTGCCTTGATGTCGGTCAGTCTCAACTCACTTCTTGAGTCTTTTGCCCACACCCTGGCAAGTCTCTAACATAATCAGGAGCTGAGTAGCTCAGTGGAACCAAAAATGAGCGTTAGTGAGTTATAGCTGAGTAGATGCTATTTGGTTGAACCATATACTATACAGACCATCATTTCCTGATATTTGGAAGTCAGCTGGTGCCGGAGGTAGTGATAGGCTGGGTTAGATCTGCCCTGCTTTTGTGGTGAGGGAATGGACAGCCAGCTGTGTCATCTCAATGCAAGTGGGTTCAACTCAAGCAGAACTGATTCATCAGCCAAGGTGTAGTGTAAGTGACAATCTGCAGGAGATTTCCTTGCCAAAGTTTGACTTGGTGCCATGAGACATCATGGGAATCAGCGTTAATGTTGAGGACTCCCAGTGCAACTTCCTCTTGGCTGTATATCACCGTGTCCCCAGTTCTGATGGCTAGTGGGACAAGACATATTGAGGGATTCTGATCAAGAAATGTGGGACATTGATAATAAGGTATAATTCCAAGAATCTGACGATCACACTGTTGCTTGGCTGGCTATGGATTCATCGAGTCATACAGTGTAGAAACACATCCTTCGGTCTGATGGATAGCTTTTCCAGTATTGGTGCACAACCGCAGATATTGGTATGGAGGATTTTGCAGTGTCAGTAGGTATTGTTTACAGAATGGGATTCGGGTTATATTTGATCGATCAATATTTTGCTAGAGGCTTGATACTGAAGCTTGCCAGGCCATGTCAGAGAACAGTTAAGTCAACCGTACTGCTGATAGTCTGGAGTCAAGTGTGGCCAGACTGGCTAAGGATGGAGGTTTCCTTCCCTGCAGGAGGTTAATGATCCAGATGGAAATCTAGAGGAGTCCCATTCAGCACTAATTCAACAAATATTTTATTCCAGATTTATTTGTGAATTGAATTGAAATTCCCCCCTGCTGCCATGAGGAGATTTGAATTATTGTCTCCTGATCATTAATGCATGCCTCTCAATTGCAAGTCCAGCAACATCACCTCCGAACTGAATCACGGAGACACAGGGAAGGCTGTTAAGTCTTCCCCAGCAACTTTTTAACATGTAACGAGGAAGTTGCTCTGAGTAATCCAATCCTTTTAGTCAATCAGTTCTGGCCTTGCCATCTACCACACATGTTGTGGGCCAATGACATTAACAAACACATGCCCGCTATGAGCAGTGGGAAGTATGTTTGCTTTCTCGGAGTGTTGAGAGCATTGAGGACCTTCCCTGCATAAACACACACACCCCCTACCCCCCCCCCCACAACACACACACACACACCCTCTACCCCCCCCCCCCCCCACACACACACACACACACACACACACACTACCTTTTCCAGACTCCAATGCACATTTTCCATTTGCAGTGGACCAAATGATTTTTATTCCTGTCACATGTGGATTTAAGAACTCGGTTACTGTGGACCTGGAATCTGATATTCCAGCACTCAAGCAGATACATTTTTGTCAACAGGGACAAGGGCATAATGCTTAAATGCAAATTCCAAAAATACAATTTAAATGCATTTAGTGGAACAAGTTAGGACAACAATGAGGATGTCTGTCGGAATTTAAAGATGAAATTCATCACTGCTGCAAAGGCTAAAGATTATTCTGTACACTTCACGAAGTGCCTTCAGTAGAATTGTTTTTAATTGCCTAATAAATTCTAGTGTTTAGGTTACAGCCACTCATCGCAATAATTCTCTGCTGTAAAATCTTTTGCAGAACATAAACCAAATATTTTACAGGTGCAGTCCCTAATCCATCATTCGTATCACATGATTTTTTTTTTAACTTCCCCACATTCAAATTCATTGCTGTTACTTCAAAAAGATCCAGTTTAATTCCCAGTAGAACCCACCAGATTTTCAATTATCTTCATAAGGCTCAAATAAATGCAGCTTCTAATTTTTTAACAGGTTATTTTCATTACAAGAAATTGAGATTTTTGCAGGTTGAAATTTCGGGGACCTTTCAGATCCTGCGAAACAATTCGGATGTATTACCAGATAGCCCTCATTGGAAGAACATTCTTGTTGTTCCTGTCGCTTTCATGAGGTGCAGTGTGTGTGAGAAGTGATCAGAAATTAAGATCTTAATGATACGCTGGTAACTTCAGGTGAATGTTAATATAACCTGGAACAGCTGAATATCAATCATAGGGAATTCAGTACATGTGGGGAGTCGATGGCGTAGTGGTATTATCGCTGGATTGTTAATCCAGAGACCCAGACAATGTTCTGGGAATCTGGGTTTGAATCCCGCCACAGCAGATGGTAGAATTTGAATTTAATAAATATCTGGAGTGAAGATAACCATGACTGTGAATTGATTGTTGGAAAAACCCCATCTGGCTACCATTAACCTTCAGGTTTGAGGTGCCTTTTCCTGCTGATATACTGTCACCAAACATTGACACCCACGGCTGCTTAGCTACCTGAGATCCAATCACACAGTTCTTGGCAGGCACAAGGCCTTAGTCATCAGTAACTGGTCACCACTTCACAGACCAATCACCTATTTGTTGCTGGCTAAATCTCCCTTTGCACATTCCCCTTCGCTGCAGCTGGGCTGTAGTAACCTCCTCCACTGCCTAAAACAACAATGAGTGTGAGGCACCGTGCTTTTATAAAAATGTTATAATCTTTTCTACAGTTCTTGGTTTTTAATATAATCTTTTTGCCATTTCAGTCTGCAAAATTACAGAAAATAAAACTTTTCAATATTTACACTTTTGTCATTCAAGAGAAAGTAACTATCCATAGTAATCAAACTTTAACGAATGGCAAAAGTAGACAAGTGCTAATCTATAACTCAACTTTAATCCTTCCTTAAAATTTCCATACAACAGGACACATGGCAACAGGTCAAGACTCAAACATTATAGGAGGGGAGATAAAGAAAAAGTCAAAGAAAACAGACCTGACGCCAGTCCAAATCAAAGATGTTGATAAGCTGGCCCTCTTTTGATTTGTTTTGGTTCCCTCCAACTCTTTGATGACACGAGGTTGTGGATATACCAATTCTCAATCTTTCATTCACTGGTTGAGGAGCTATCCTTTCCTGCTTTTCCTTCCAACACGAGATTTGCAGGGAGATCAGCGAACAGAGAAAGACGAGAGAATAGTTGGGTACGAGGGATTTTCTTTTACTTCTCCACGCAGAAGGAAGACCGAGAAAGATGGCTGCTTCCTGTTTGCAGGCCGCATTGTTTCCGCTGTATTGCCCACACACAGGGCTGTAGCTACCTACCCAAGAACCAATCGAGAGGTTGTTACTAGCTGAGCCTTTCTGAGCACACAGTGACTGGCCCTAATTAGAAAGCCAATCAAAATTCTGTCTCTGAGCAGAATTTCCCTGAACCCACAGTGGTGAACCCATTTACCTGAACTTCTCCCTCTCTCTGCTCCAGTAAGACAACATTGCATATACAACCCATGATGTGCTCCAGTAACTCGTTTTTAAAACTGCCAACATCATCTTACACAGCTTCCTTGGTTTAAAGCAGTATCTTTTGCCATTTTAGGCCACAGTCCATAAAAATGGTCTTTACACAATTGAGAATCAACCACATTGCTGTGAGTCTGTAGGCCAGACTGGGTAAGGATGGAAATTTGCTTTCCTATGGATATCAGTGAAGCAAATGGATTTGTACAGGGTCAATACACTGGGTCTGCAGGCTGTGATCAGTGCCCTAGTACAGCATGAAATACTCATTCACACCAGGAACCCAGTGCAAACTCAGAAACTGATCGAATGTGCACCTCCTATCAATGTCATCCTTGCAGTAGGGAAGTCTGGCTCAGCAAGGGGCTTTTCATTATGAATTTCCTCCGCTTCAGTGGGCACTCTGCATGACTGTTTGGGCATTGGCGGTTATGTACTTTTCAGGGCAGGAGCGATGCAGATGTTGTCCTTCACTACCCACGAAATAAGTTTCTCATTTATTGGAGCAGTGACACCTAAATCTGGAGCTATTAGGCTGGCCTGAGTGCAAACCTGTTCCTGCTCTCCATAAATTACACCCTGCCCATGAGGGGAGGTGGGTGTCCTCCTGCGATGTCCTCACCAATGCCTCAGAGTGTGCAGTGTGATTAATCCATTGTCTTTTCATCCAAATGTGTGCTTCAGTTGACATTTTTCATTTTTGTGGTACATATGGCGGTGAGTGAAAATTCCACTTATCAAACGACAGTAATCCAGGGCAGGGCTGCAGTTTATCCAACTATTGTGCACCGATTACCCGCTGTAGTTCTCTCAGTTACAACAGGAGGTGCAAAAGAAAGGCATCAGAGTTCAACCATTTGCTGCGGGGCTGGATTGACTGGAATTGTTCGAGCTGGGAGCTTACTGAACGCAAAATGCAAATGACGAGGGGTTTTAACCTGAAGCTATGATACTGAGGATGGTCCCGTTTGTTGTTTGTCATAAAGCATTTGGGTTTTAACTAACTGCTGTGAGGAGCGTACTAAATATCACTGTCTTTTGTCTGCTGTTTAGAGCTTCAGCAGGTTTTCAAATTGAAACGGGGAGATTTGTTGCACTTAATCTTATGCCTTCCATGATTTTGGTTTTGAGCTCTGAGCACGGAAAGGGGAGTAGTTTGTCGAATCTTAAACCTTTGGGTCTACCGTTCCACACAGCTCCACCTCCCCCGACAAATAGCCTGTACAAAGCAACCTCCAGCTAGGCCAGCTCCCCCACCTCACTCACTGCAGCAAAGGAGCTGGAGATGATCCCTGGCCCCAAACCATAGCTTTGTGCTCATGCAGCTCCTTGCCAAATGACCTTTAACCCCTTGGCAGCAGGCCAGCGTCACCATCACAATTGGCCCATAGATAAGTACAGTCAGTTTGAGATGCAGCCCAGTGTTCTGACAGCGACTTTCCTGTTCCTGTGAACTGGCCGTGAATTTAATCAACTGCTTTTTACATTTGTCGTCTTTTTGCTATTTGGGTTGGAGTAGAGGGGGTGGGGGGCACAGGGTAATGCAGTGCAGGGAAATGACACTGTTGAATAGATGATACCAAGGTAGCTGTGGACCAGGATTCTATTCATTATTGCTGATTGTGTGTGTTTTTATTCCTCTGTATGTTTGTACAGTGTGTGTTATTGTGAGAGTGTGTGTGTGTGTGTGTGTGTGTGTGTTTGTGTTTGTTCCTCTGTATGTTTGTACAGTGTGTGTTATTGTGTGTGTGTGTGTGTGTGTGTGTGTGTGTATGTGTCTGTGTCAGTGTTACTGCTTTTTGTGAGCATGGTAAGAAAACTGTTTATCAGCCTCAGCACATACTCAATTACCTGGAGACAGAGTTACAAAGATGCAATGATTGATGGTGTGAGTGAATACGTTCTATTTCTTGTTTTATTCCTACCTCAAGCCCAGCTGTCTAAATGCACCTTGTCCATGTGCCCCAACGCCTTCTGCCTTGAGCCTCATCCGCTCAACTGCCCCCTCACCCCACCCTCTCCGCTTGGTCCTCACTTTCTGATGGTTTTCTCTGCTTGGATTCTACAACTCACCCTCCCACCCACTGGCCTTTAATTGAGTCATCATCGTCCCCCGCCCCCCCCCCCCCTTGCCCCTAAAGAGCCTCCCTTTGGCCCCACTGACCTTGCAACTGATGCTCCCATCTTCAACCCCCTATTCCTCCCAGACAAGTCGCTTACAGCTCTCCTCAGGAGAACAGGAATAGATGCAGCTATTAATGCTGATATGCAGCAAAGGGGCTAACATGTTACACAGAGTTAATAACTGGAAGGAGGTGCACACACTGTGTTTATGGTGTGCAGTCTGCCTGACTTCCAGTATACCATTGACCCATAGTCTTCCCAAACCACTGTTCGGTGATCTGTGATGCTAAATCATAAAAAGCCAGTATAACATGATCACTGCACTGAGTGTAACTCAGAGCCAGAGTAAAATGTTGCTTCAACAAAGTGGAGGGCACAATCCATCAAGCATCTTCCTGGGAATTGATAATGTAATGTGAATGACGTCACTTTCATTGGTTAGTTCCTTCAATCACTCTTCCTCAGGACACTTGCAGTCACTCAGTAAATGGATGAACTGATCTCGCGTTTTTTTTAACAGATGTTTTCACCGAGTATTTTCATTGCGACGTTCAACCAAGTATACAGAAATGAGAATAACCAACTGGGAACCTTCTAACTGTACATTGTTAATTATTTGGTGCTGCTGAATTGTAGGTTAGTGAAGGGAAGCATTTTGATGACCCATTTTGATTTGAATGAGCTTCCTGGAGAATTCCAGCATGTAACCCAAGCAGCAAAAGTCTTTCCTAATCTCAGTCTAGTCCTTTCATGTTTAAGTCTGGTATTGAGACTTTAATGATCAATTCTAGAAATAGTGTGGACTTGAAACTTAGAAGTGGGAAGTCGATTTATATTTAAATTGAGGACAATAATGATCTGTATGGGAAACCATTGAAAATGGATTATATAGGAATATTGGGAACAAAGAGATGCCAGACCAATTAAACACATAGTTTGGTGCTGTCTTCACAAAGGTGTGCATAAACAACATCCCAAAAGTGTTGGCGAATACAGGGCCCAATAAGAGGTAGGACCTGAAATAAAGTATTAATGATGGTCTTATACTGAGATAGATAGGTTCTGGATTATCAAGGGGATCAAGAGTTACGAGGAGAAAGCGGGAGAATGTGGTTAAGGAATTTATCAGCCATGATTGAATAGCAGAGCAGACTTGATGGGCCGAAAGAAGCAGAAATTAGGCCTATGTCTTATGGTCTTACAGTTTTATAGTATTGGTAAGGAAATGGTGTTGGGAAAATTGATGGAATTAAAGCCTGATACTCTTCAGGGCTCAAATAATCTACATCTCAAACTGCAGTTCTTGCTATCTCCTACAAAGGAGGACGCTTTGCTGATTCAAGCTTCTATAGACTCTGGAACAATTTCCGCAGATTGGGGGGTAGCGAATGTAACCCCACTATTTAAAAAAAAACGGGGAGAGAGAAAACAGAATTCCAGGCAAGCTATCCTCTCCTCATTGTCTACTTTTATCTCATTACCACTACTGCCCTCATTTCCTCCACTCACTGGCTCCTTACTGTTATTGGAGAGCTTTCCAAGTCTCTTACTCGCTGCTGGTAACCTCCTCCATGGCTGAGAGAGGAGCATGACCTGCCACGTTCATCTACCAGCAAGCTAGAGAGTATGTGTCTATTGCTGCAAGGTGTGCTTTGAATGCAGTGTACAGTTTCAGGAAGAGGTTTACATATTGAGGAAGAAAGACTGCATTGAATGTTTTAAGCAGGTAACTGTGCCACTAGCGTGAAACATAGTGCAACAGGCGACTGCACATTGGTGAACCTACCGTGCAGGTCAATTTCACTCCTGAATGTTTCAGCCACTCAGATACACTGCACACATCTTTGGCCAGTTCAGCAAGTGAGAGCGAATGTGTGCAATTTCAGCGTTTTGCTTGTTTTTGCATTGAAATACAATGTTACCAAGCAAGACCACAGATCCACTCAAAAAGTTCTTTTTGGTGTGATTTGTAGCTACTGAATCTTTATTTTTAGCATAAAATCATTGCAACATGCTGTAGCCATTTCTGGTTTAGGAATGTTTTTGGCGGAAACGTTCTCTAAAAACTATTATCTCCCAGGGTGTCAACATCACTGGCACAGCTAGCATTTCTTGTCCGTCCTTACTTCCTCAGGGCCAGCTTTTGTGAACTAACTGGGCTTTTCCTGACAATCAGCAATGGATCGTGGTTAGCATTAAAGTCTTAATTGCAACTGAGAATTTGGCGCTGGCACCAGTAAAATTCACTCATGGGATGTGGACACTGATGACTTGGCCAGTATTTATTGCCCTGGATAAGGTGGCAGTGAGCTGCCTCTTGAACTGCTGCAGTGCATTTGATGCAGATAGACTCCATACAGCCATTGGAGAGGGAATTCCGGGATTTTGACCCTGTGATGGAACAGTGAGATGTTTCCAGGTCAGTATGGTAAGTGCCTTGGAGGGGAACTTGGTGGTAGTGTTTCCAAGTATCACCTGCTCTCGACCTTTTAGATGGAATTGGTCATGGGTTTGGAAGGTGCTCTGAAAAGAACCTTGGTAAATTTCTGCACTGCATCTTGTAGATCAGAAGTAGAGGGAGTGGCTGTGGTGCCAGTCTAGCCAGCTGCTTTATCCTGGTTGGTATCGAGTTTCTTGAGTGTTAGAACATAGAACATTACAGAGCAGTGCAGGCCCTTCGGCCCTCGATGTTGGGCCGACCTGTGAAACCTACACTATTCCATTATCGTTCAAATGTTTATCCAATGACCATTTAAATGCCCTTAAAGTTGTCGAGTCCACCACTGTTGCAGGCAGGGCATTCCAGGCCCTTATACTCTCTGAGTAAAGAACCTACCTCTGACATCTGTCCTATATCTATCACCCCTCAATTTAAAGCTATGTCCCCTCGTGCTAGCCATCACCATCCGAGAAAAAAGGCTCTCACTGTCCACCCTATCTAACCCTCTGATCATCTTATATGTCTCTATTAAGTCACCTCTTAACCTTCTTCTCTCTAACGAAAACAGACTCAAGTCCCTCAGCCTTTCCTCATAAGACCTTCCCTCCATACCAGGCAACACCCTGGTAAATCTCCTCTGCACCCTTTCCAATGCTTCCACATCCTTCCTGTAATGCGGCGACCAGAACTGTACGCAATATTCCAAGTGCAGCCGCACCTGCGTTTTGTACGGCTGCAACATGACCTCATGGCTCCAAAACTCAGTCCCTCTGCCAATAAAACCTAACACACCGTATGCCTTCTTAACAACCCTGTCAAGCTGGGTGGCAACTTTCATGGTTGTTGAGGCGGCAGTCATCCAGGCAAATGGGGAATATTCCATCACACTCCTGATTTGTGCCTTGTAGATGGTGGACAGGCTTTGAGGAGTCAGGAGGTGAGTTCCACACAGCAGTTTTCCCGGCCTCAGACCTAGTTTTGTGGCCACAGTACAACATGGCAACAAAGTGTAGAGCTGGATGAACACAGCAGGCCAAGCAGCATCTTAGGAGCACAAAAGCTGACGTTTCGGGCCAAGACCCTTCATCGGAGAGGGTTCTGAAATAAATAGGGAGAGAGGGGGAGGCAGACCGAAGATGGATAGAGGAGAAGATAGGTGGAGAGGAGAGTATAGGTGGGGAGGTAGGGAGGGGATAGATCAGTCCGGGGAGGATGGACAGGTCAAGGAGGCGGGATGAGGTTAGTAGTTAGGAAATGGAGGTGCGGCTTGGGGTGGGAGGAGGGGATAGGTGAGAGGAAGAACAGGATAGGGAGGCGGGGACGAGCTGGGCTGGTTTCGGGATGCAGTGGAGGGAGGGGAGATTTTGAAGTTTGTGAAGTCCACATTGATACCATTGGGCTGCAGGGTTCCCAAGCGGAATATGAGTTGCTGTTCCTGCAACCTTCAGGTGGCATCATTGTGGCACTGCAGGAGGCCCAGGATGGATGTGTCATCTAAGGACTAGGAGGGGGAGTTAAAATGGCTCGCGACTGGGAGGTGCAGTTGCGTATTGCGAACCAAGCGGAGGTGTTCTGCAAAGCGGTCCCCAAGACTCCGCTTGGTTTCCCCAATGTAGACAAAGCCACAACGGGTACATTGGATGCAGTATATCGCATTGGCAGATGTGCAGGTGAACATCTGCTTGATATGCAAAGTCATCTTGGGGCCTGGGATAGGTGTGAGGGAGGAGGTGTAGGGGCAAGTGTAGCACTTCCTGTGTTTGCAGGGGAAGGTGCCAGGTGTGGTGGGGTTGGAGGGTAGTGTGGAGCGGACAAGTGAGTCCCTGAGAGAGTGGTCTCTCCGGAAGGCAGACAAGGGTGGGATGGAAAAATGTCTTGGGTGGTGGGGTCGGATTGTAGATGGCGGAAGTGTCGGAGGATGATGCGTTGTATCTGGAGGTTGGTGGATTGGTATGTGAGGACTAGGGGAATTCTCTTTTGGCGGTTATTGTGGGGGCGGGGTGTGAAGGATGTGTTGTGGGAAATGCGGGAGACGCGGTCAAGGGCGTTCTCGACCACTGCGGGTGGGATGTTGCAGTCCTTGAAGAACGCGGCCATCTGGGTTGTGTGGGAGTGGAATGCCTCATCCTGGGAGCAGATGCGGCGGAGGTGGAGGAATTGGGAATAGGGGATGGAGTTTTTGCAGGAGGGTGGGTGGGAGGAGGTGTATTCTAGGTAGCTATGGGAGTCAGTGGGCTTAAAATGGGCATCAGTTTCTAGCTGGTTGCCTGAGATTGAGACAGAGAGGTCCAGGAAGGTGAGGGATGTGTTGGAGATGGTCCAGGTGAACTTGAGGTTGGGGTGGAAGTTGTTGGTGAAGTGAATGAACTGTTCGAGCTACTCTTGGGAGCAAGAGACGGCGCCGATACAGTCATCAATGTAACGGAGGAAGAGGTGGGGTTTGGGGCCTGTGTAGGTGCGGAAGAGGGACTGTTCCACGTAACCTACAAAGAGGCAGGCATAGCTTGGGCCCATGTGGGTATCCATGCCCCCCCCTTTGTCTGTAGGAAGTGGGAAGAATTGAAAGAGAAGTTGTTGAGGGTAAGGACGAGTTCGGCTTGACGGATGAGTGTGTCGGTGGAGGGGGACTGGTTGAGTCTACGGGGCAGGAAGAAGTGGACGGCCCGTAGGCCATCTGCATGGGGAATGCAGGTATATAGGGACTGGACGTCCATGATGAAAATGAGGTGTTGAGGGCCCAGGAATTGGAAGTTCTGGAGGAGGTGGAGGGCGTGGGTGGTGTCATGGACGTAGGTAGGGAGTTCCTGGACCAAAGGGGAGAAAATGGAGACAACGTGGCCAGTTCAGTTTAGTTTATAATCCATGGTAAACCCCCCTGCCCAGTATGTTGATAGTGGCCATTTCATTGATGGTAGTGCCATTAAATGTCAAGGAGAGTGGTTAGATCTCCCTTGATGAAGGTAGCCGTTGCCTTGCACTGGTGTGGCACAAATGTTTCTTGCTACTTACTAACCCAAGCCTGGATTTTGCTCAGACCCCACTGTATTTGGATGTGGAGTGCTTCAATATCTGAGAAGTTGCGGGCGATGCTGACCATTGCAAACATTGTGACCTTACGATCGGGGGAAGGTCGTTGTAACTTTTACCCAGCTACTGGTTGCCATGCCCAAAGCAGGGTACGTTGAGTGTCCGGCTCCTTCCTGCTCGACCAAGAGGTGCAATGTCGGAGAAGCAGAGAAGAGCTGAGGCAGACAGTAGCTGTACACTCATGCTGCTGCACAAGCGGCTGTCAAGGCCAGTTCTCCAGTGAAGAGTGATTTTGAACGAAGCCTACGTTAATAAATGAAGAGCAATGTAGGCTGATTCCCAATATGGGCATTCCCTTTCAGATGACTTGCATTGAAAGAAAAGTGTTGATGTGATGGTGATCGTACATGGTGGCAGGAGTATGAGAAACATTGTTCAATCTTCCTATACTTCTGACTTTTCAAAAGAAAAATTCGCTGGCATCATTTCAGGGGAATATTTTTGGACATCATTCACATTTTCAGTTGCCATTTTGCAATTAATTTTGGTGATGCATTCTCCCCATCTTCGCACTGACAGTTTTATTAATAATTTAATGAGTTAGCACAGTTGATGAAAATCCTAACCTGAGGCAGGTTAATTTATTTTTCTTTACTTAGTGTTTTGTATGTCGACCCTTGTGAGGTTTGAAAGCATTAAAAATGACACGACTGTCTAATATGTTCTTTTGGACACATGTCCACCTCCAAATGAATAAAACATTTACCAGTGAAGAGCTGAACCAAATGTCAGTGAAGCTTGTAATTGTTTCTTGGTTTCAGTTAGCATTCTTGGTCCTAATTGGCATGGAATGTCGTGGCAATCATGTCACAGTGGCTCAGAGGTTCATACAGCTGCCTTACAGCACCAGGGACCCAGGTTCGATTCTGCCCTCGGGTAACTGTGTGCAGTTTGCATGTTATCTGCATGGGTTTCCTCCTACAGCTCAAACTGCAGGTTAAGTGGATTGGCCGTGTTGAAATTGTCTGTAATGTTCAGGGATGTGTAATAGATTAATCAGGGTAGATGTGGGTGGGTCTAGGCCCAAAACATCAGTTTTTGTGCTCCTGAGATGCTGCTTGGCCTGCTGTGTTCATCCAACTTCACACTTTGTTGTCGTAGATGCTGGTGGGTCTGAGTCAGGAGGGTCAGTGCAGACTGGATGGGCCAAATGACCTCCTTCCACACTCCAGGGATTCTATGATTCAGATCATTCAGTGCAATCTCACTCAATTGTCAAACTGTTGGAGCCTGACAGTGAAGTCTCGTGCCATTCTGAGGGAGTGCTACATTGTTGGAACTTGTGTCTTTCGGAAGACATGTTACACCAAGGCACCTTTAGCAGTCCCAGATCAGTGTATAAGAACTTTCTGAAGAAAAACCACCAGAGTTCTTCCATGACTCGGAGACAGCAAGGACTGCAAATGCTGGAAGCTAGACTCAATAAACATGGTAATAAAATGTGAGGCTGGATGAACACAGCAGGCCAAGCAGCATCTCAGGAGCACAAAAGCTGACGTTTCGGGCCTAGACCCTTCATCAGAGAGGAGGATGGGGAGAGGGAACTGGAATAAATAGGGAGAGAGGGGGAGGCGGACCGAAGATGGAGAGTAAAGAAGATAGGTGGAGAGAGTGTAGGTGGGGAGGTAGGGAGGGGATAGGTCAGTCCAGGGAAGACGGACAGGTCAAGGAGGTGGGATGAGGTTAGTAGGTAGCTGGGGGTGCGGCTTGGGGTGGGAGGAAGGGATGGGTGAGAGGAAGAACAGGTTAGGGAGGCAGAGACAGGTTGGACTGGTTTTGGGATGCAGTGGGTGGGGGGGAAGAGCTGGGCAAACACAGCAGGCCAGGCAGCATTAGATGAGACAGAAAGACAACTTTTGGGCCAAACCCTTTGTCAGGACTGGGCAAGTCTTCCATGTGTCTTGCACAAGATTTATCCCTGTCCCAACATCACTAAGAATAAGATCATATCGTAATTTAAATCACTGCTGTTTGTGGGCTCTTACTGTACACAAAATGGTTATAGGTTTCTTTCATTTTCTTCATGAGTTTTGGACATTGTTGGCCTGGCCAGCGTTTATTGTCCATCCCTTATTGCTGAGAGGCCAGTTAAAAGTCATCCACAAAGCTGTGGGTCTGGAGTCACACATAGGTAAAGATGGCAGATTTCCTTCCCTGCAGGGCATTAGTTAAAATTGAACGAAAAGGCAAGAGTGAGAGCAATGCAAAATATTTTGATGGTGCATGTTGTAAGAATTGTGTGCGCCCATTTGCACACTCTCTGTATCTCTCTCTCTGTCCCGCCCTCTCTCTCTGTCTCTAGCAGCCTCTAGCGCATGCAGTGCCAAGGCAGATAGCGAGTCTCAGTGATTGGACTTAACCAATGCTCACTCACTGGGGTATCAGAGCCTTCATTCCATCATAGCCTGCACTCATTTCAGTTATCAGTCGCTTTAGGAGATTCCAAAACCATGTGGCACGGTTTCACACTAAGTTAGTGTGGGAAAAGTTGAACCTACAATAAGATGACAAATAGTATGAGAATATTTTTTTTTCAGATAATTGATGAGTAGAATTGAAAAGAAAACTCAGAGATAGCCACCACTTGAAATGTTGTAAGTGCAGCACGCGGTTTGGTTTAAGGGCCAGAAGGCTTGGTGCATGGTGTACACTGAGCTGAGTTGTAATCGTGTGACTAGAATTTTGAGTATACCCAAAGGGGATTGCATCAACTACTGAAAGGGCAAGTCTCCCAGACGAGGAACTGAAGAGAATTTTGTTGCTGACTGGTAGATGCATGTTGAAGCTTTGATTCAAACTAGCAAATGGGTTTAAAAAAAAGGTACAAACTTTTGCTTTGCTTTCTCCTTTACGTAGCACCCAACCCAGCCACCTCACAGGTAGATTTTAAATGAGTAATAAAACAATGGCTGTCCTCAAGAACAGCAGGAAATATGATAACACAAGTGAAAGTACCTTGCAAACATCTAAAACTACAGTTTATTAGAGGAATATTTGATCCCTCCTAAATGCTAATTTGTTCATTTATTAATGTGTGTGTATTAAAGCATGTATTTACAAGACATGACGAATTAGTTAGTTACATTTTTGCACAAATTAATTTGTTACTTTATACATATTTAAAATATCCTGAAAGAGATTGCAACTTCTGATGCACCAGCATATTCTATCTCTGTCAGCACCTGAGATTTTTCCAAATGACTCCATTCTCCTTTGACAGTTCAAACTTGAAAGAGTTAATTTTCATTTGCTGTGTAGATTGAGTGCAGTTTGCAATCGAGCTAGAAAACATTCTTGAATTTCTTTTTTACACATTCAAGGCATGTGGGCAACACTGACTGGGTCAGCATTTATTGCCCAGTCCTAGTTGCGCTTGAGAAGGTGATGTTGAGCTTGAGCTGCTGCAGTCTGTGGGGGAGGGCCTGGCTTGAAGACAAACTTGCAGGTGGGTTCTGGTCCCATATATCAGCTGCTCTTTTCCTTCTGGATGCTAGAGGTCACAGGTTTGGAAAAGTGTTGACCAAATGGCAATTTAATGCAGTGTCTCCTGGACACACTGCTATTTACTGTGCGTCGGTGGTGGGGCGAGTGATGGATGGGGGGGCCAGCCAAGTGTTGAGCTCCTTGAGTGTCGATAGAGCTTCAGCCATCCAGGCAAGTGGGGAGCTTTCCTTCACCCTCCTGACTTTTGTCTGTCCATTCCTGGATGGACTTTTTAAACTTTTCTTTTAAATTAAGATGTTGTGAAGGTTGAAAGGGTTCCGAAAAGATTTACAAGGGTGTTGTCAGAGCTCGAGGGTTTGCGTGATAGGGAGAGGCTGAATAGGCAGGGGATATTTTCCCTGGAGCGTCAGAAACGGAGGGGTGACCTTATAAAGACTTATAATATCATGTGGCGCATGCTTAGAGTGAACATCAAGATCTTTTTCCCAGGGTAGGAGAGTCCAAAACTAGAGGGCGTAGATTTAAGGTGAGAAAGGAAAGATTTAAAAGGGAGCTGAGGGGCAACATTTTCACACAGAGGGTGGTGCGTGCATGGAATGAGCTGCTAGAGGAAGTGTTGGAGGCTGGGACAATTACAACATTGAAAAGGCGTCTGGAAGAGTATATGAGTTGGAAGGGTTTAGAGGGATATGGGCCAAATGCTGGCAAGTGGGACTAGATTTATTAGGATACTTGATCAGCAGGACGAGTTGGACGAAAGGGCCTGTTCCTGTGCTGTACAGCTGTATGACTTTATGACTCCAGGTAGGGTATCTACCAAACTTTATACACACACACACACACACACACACACACACACACACACACACCCCTGCTCTGATGATGCGTGCAAACTTCCAGGGCTTTTGAGAATGCATGGCCTTACTACTGAAGATCCGTAGTTAGATTTCAAAGGTGGAACTCTTCTCTGTATCTTCACACCTCCTCAGTTTTCTTAAAATACCTTGAGTGAAAAATGCTCATTCCAACAGTTCTGCTGTTTGTCTGCATTCTGTAAACATTTTGGTTAATTCCTAAAACAGGTGTTATTCCACATTTACGTCTGCTGACAGTAAATTTCCCTTTTGATTTTTGAAGTGACTGGAAGTTAAAGCAGAGGTAGTCCATCAGAGAAGTGAGGAACACCAGCGCATTCCCTCCTTGCTCTGCTTTCCTAAAGAGTGCAGTTCTGACTTGGTGTCCCCCATCCAATATCAAATGCAGTCATTAGCCCTATGTTGATTGTGAGGTTCTGTCGTGCGTAAGCAGGCCATTCAGCCTATCAAGTCCACACTATCCCCTCATGGAGCGTCTCATCCCACCTCACCCTGTAACCCTGCATTTCCCAGGGCTAATCCACCAAGCCTACATATTGTGGGCAACTTAGCACGGCCAGTCCACCTAGCCTGCACACCTTTGGTCTGCAAGAGGAAACCCACACAGACACAGGGAGAATGTGCACACTCCACACAGTCACCTGAGGGTGAAATTGAACCCGGATCCCTAGCACTGTGAGGCAGCAGTGCTAACTATTGTGCCACCCCAACTCAAGTTATCTTGAGGCTTATTCTCGCCTGTTCTCCTCGCTGGTTTTTATTGTGGCAGTGTTTTATCTCAGCGTGGTTTTTGTTCTGCTCCCATGTGTACATATTGGCAAGGTGTCATGGCAGCCAGTGGACGCCTCAGCTAAGTCTGGCCAATTCTCCCCAGCAGGAGTGAGTATGTTATATCTCAGAGTGCTGTGACACGCGGTGAGTTTACTGACACATCCATTCACTCACACGCAGCCCGATTCTGCTTTTTTCACAGCCAAAGAGCTTAAGCTGCATTTCTTCCTTCCAGTTTGAACTATTCTCTGCCTTTGCCTGGCGGGATGTAAATCTACACAGGTGTTGAACTTTTATTTTCAGTAAAATGAGCACGCCATTCCTTCGTTAAAACAATTCCTTGCTTACTTAGTGCACTAAAGCTATGCAGGAAAAATAACAGCAGTTTCTTACCTAAAAAGTTGGCGATCTTTTTAACGACCATCAGTGATTAAGCTTAATATGCTGAAGGAGAGGCAATGGCCTAGTGGTATTATTGCTGGACTGTTAATCCGGAGACCGTGATATCATTCTGGGGACCCAGGTTCAAATCCCACCATTGTGGATGGTGGAATTTGCATTCAATTAAATATCTGGAATTAAGAGTCTAATGATGACCATGAATCCATTGTCAGTTGTTTTTGAAAAAAGACCCGTCTGGTTCACTAATGCCCTTTAGGGAAGGAAACTGCCGTCCTTACCTGGTCTGGCCTACATGTGACTCCAGACCCACAGCAATGTGGTTGACTCTAAACTGCCCTCTGGGCAATTCGGGATGGGCAATAAATGCTGCCTGGCCAGCAACGCCTTCATCCCATGAATGAATATTAAAAAAAAATTGACTAACTCGTTGAACTCATTAAGTAATGATAACACGGTTGACCCTTTTGTGTTACTCATGAGTTACACCAGCCATCTGTAGAAAGCGGTTCAATATAGAGAGTTCTGGAACTCGCCTTATTTCTTGTGCTGTTTCACAGGGTCTGGGTGTTGCTGACAAGGCTGGCATTTATTGCCCATCCCTTTCTACCCTTGAACCGAGTGGCTTGCTAGGACCGTTTCAGAGGGCAGTCAAAAGTCAGCCACATTGCTATGGGTCTGGAGTCACATGTAAGCCAGACCAGTTAAAGACAACAGATTTCCCTCCCTGAAGGACATTAGTGAGCCAGCTAAGGTACTACGACAGTTAACTGCAGTTTCATTGTTACCCTTACACTTTTGTTTAAAATTCCATCCCAATTAACTGAATTCAGGTTGCAGACTTGCTCGCCGAGCTGGTGTTTATGGATGTAAGTAGTGCTGTTATGTCAAAGGATACCATTATCTTGTCCTTTCCTATCCTGGTGTTCTTGATGATGTTGCGGAATTCTTGGGAGGAGTGGACAGAATGGGTAGCGTTGTCAACTAAGTATTTCAATTCCTGTTGTAGCTGTTTGGCTAGTCCATATGTTAGTGTGCGTGGTAATGAGACAGTTGGTCTGAGGAAGCCCTGGCTTATGTACCTCGGGGAGTCCAGAATGTTGGATCCCTCTGGCTTCATTTTTTGGTAGTCTGTCTTACTGGTGTTGCCTGAGTTGTGTAGTTTCCTCAGGGTTGTTGTAATCTGGTTCTCTAACTGTGGTGAGGAGATAATGGGAACTGCAGATGCTGGAGAATTCCAAGATAATAAAATGTGAGGCTGGATGAACACAGCAGGCCAAGCAGCACCTCAGGAGCACAAAAGCTGACGTTTCGGGCCTAGACCTTTCATCAGAGAGGGGGATGGGGAGAGGGAGCTGGAATAAATAGGGAGAGAGGGGGAGGCGGACCGAAGATGGAGAGTAAAGAAGATAGGTGGAGAGAGTATAGGTCTCTAACTGTGGTGTTAGGTCTATTGCCATCTGTTGGTAGGTGTTGGTATTTGCTAATAGGGCATTCGCTTTCTCGAAGTATTGAGCCCTGCTCAGGATTACGGCCATGTGTCCTTTGTCCACCAGTAGGATTACGATGTTTCTGTCTTTCTTGAGTCTTTCCAGGGTCTTTCTCACTCCTGTGTTGAACGTGTTCCACTTACCTTGTTTGCTCAGTGTTGGGATTGTCATTCTGTCTGGTGGCCTGTTGTATTTCCTCTGCGCTACCGTTGTTCTTTAGTGTTGATTCCAGCACAGCCAGAAAGTCAGTCTTTTTGACGTCTCAATAGTTACAATTCAGTCCACATACTAGGATGGACTTCTCAATGTCTGTGAGTGGTCAGTCTGAGGTGTTCTTGATCTATATTTCTGTGTTGTCCGGGTCATCATTGTGAGTGAGTTTGGATAGTTTGTCTTGGAGGGCTATTCTTTTCTTTGTTCTGGTCTTCGCCTGTTATAGGCTGATGGCTTGTTCCATTGTGGCTGTCCATTCCTCGTCAGTTGTGTTGGAGTATAAAAATTTTTGGCGCACAATTTCTGCTCGTATTTGTTGAGGAAGTTGTGGGCATTGCTGATCACAACCCTTATCATTCTGTGACCGTTCTGTGCGCATGTTTTCTGAGCCTATGATCGGTAGTTTGTATCTTTAGCTTTGTGGTAGTACCTGCGTTCTGAGGCATTTGTGCAGGAAATATAGTTGTTCGCAGGTCGCACTCAGTCAGATGGCATTTGTCTCCTATCTGCAGCCGAGTTTGAGGGTGTTGTGCCCATAGGTGTTTAAAGTTTTTGAGAAGGTTTGTAGCTCGGGTTGTGGATGAGCTTGTAGACCTGCTCACCAAGCCGGTGCGTTTAGTTGCAGATGTTTCATCATCCTGCTAGGTAACATCGTCAGTGTGCTTCCGGTGAAGCGTTGGGGTTTAGCAACTGTTTCTTTTGGCTCCCCATGACACCAACAGCAAAAACTTTATAACTGACCTCAAATTTCACTATCTGCCAAGGTGAGATTCAAACCCTTGTCCCCAAAGCGTTAACCACAGAGCAGGGTTACTAGCTCTGACTCAATGTTAGCTTGCTCTCTCTCCATGGATACTGTCTAATCTGCTGTGATCTCCAGCATTTGTTGCTTTTCAGCAGGACTCCTAGGCCAGTGATGATATCACTCTACTCTGCCTTCCCTATTATGTTTGGGAGGTTGGCATTTCACTGACCGATGATTTTCAAATCCACTAGTTGATTATATTTCAGAATATTCACCATTATCTTACTTTCTCCACTAAATCCCTATTGCCTACGTATTCTGCTTTGTTCAGGTCATATTTCTTTTCTCTTCAGAATCAGGAATTTAGAAATTAGACCATAGGATATAGGAACAGGAGTAAGTTGTTCAACCCCGCAAGCCTGCCCCCACCATTTAATAGGATCATGGCTGACCTGACATCCCTCTCATTCATTTTCCTGTATCTTCCCCATAACCTTTGATTTCTCTCCTGATCAAGAATCTATCAATCTTAGCCTTAACTATGCACAAGGACTCTGCACCCACAGATCTCTGGGGAAATGAGTTCCAAACACACTCAACTACCTGAGAGAGGAAATTCCTCCTCATCTCAGTCTTAAGCTGGTGCCCCTTCATTCCAAGATGATATAACTAATTGGATCACTTCCGAAATCTACACAATTATTTGTCCTTGGTGTACCTCCGATGCCTCTCCTTTCTTCGCAGATGAGCTGTGGTTTAATTCTCTCAGTTGCTGTGACCTTTTTGTTGTTGCTTTTACTCATTCCCAGGTATGGGAATCTGATCTTATATTTGTTGGTGATCCAGAATTGCGATACAGCCGAACGGCTGGTTGGATCATTTCAGAGGACGGTGCCGTGATGAGATTTGAACCCAACTGCGTGGAACGTTACTCCGGGAGGTCTGCAAAACTACTTCAGTAATGATACCATGGCAAACCCCTTTATTTCCCTAGCCTTTGAAACCAGAACTATGAAGTTCATTGAATGTAAATTTCCCAGCTTCCTTGGTGACACTTGGACTCTGAAGCATTATTGCTGACCTAAATGATCTTGTACAGTGCCATAACCACCAAGCCATAGTCTCCTTACATTTCTGCAGCCTCGCACCCTCCCATTTGGGTACTTTACAAAACCATTTGCCACTTGTCAACCCGCACACCAGTTTTTCTCTTGGTGCAGAGCTGGATAAACACAGCAGGCCAAGCAGCATCAGAGGATCAGGAAAGCTGACGTTTCGGATCGAGACCCTTCCTCAGAAATAGGGGAGGGGAAGGGGATTCTGAAATAAATAGGGACAGATGGGGAGGCAGATAGAAGATGGATAAGGGAGAAGATAGGTGGAGAGGAGACAGATCGGTCAAAGAGGTGGGGATGGAGCCAGTAAAGGTGAGTGTAGGTGGGGAGGTAGGGAGGGGATAGGTTGGTCCAGGGAGGACAGACAAGTCAAGGAGGCGGGATGAAGTTAGTGGGTAGGAGATAGGGGTGGGGCTTGAGATGGGAGGAATGGTTAGGGAGGCGGGGACAAGCTGGGCTGGTTTTGGGATGCGGTCAGCGGAGGGGAGATTTTGAAGCTGGTGAAGTCCACATTGATACCATTGGGCTGCAGGGTTCCCAAGCAAAATATGAGTTGCTGTTCCTGCAACCTTCAGGTGGCATCATTGTGGCACTGCAGGATGCCCAGGATGGACATGTCATCTAAGGAGTGGGAGGGGGAGTTGAAATGGTTCTACGGCTGGGAGATGTAGTTGTTTATTGCCAACCGAGCATAGGTGTTCCACAAAGCAGTCCCCAAGCCCCTGCTTGGTTTCCCCGATGTAGAGGAGGCCACAATGGGAACAGCGGATGCGGTATACCACATTAGCAGATGTGCAGGTGAACATCTGTCTAATGTGGAAGATATTCTTAGGGCCTGGAATGGGGGTGAGGGGGAGGTATGGGGGCAGGTGTAGCACTTGCTTCGGTTGCAGGGAAAAGTGCCGGTCGTGGTGGGGACTGTGGAGCAGACAAGGAAGTCACGGAGAGAGTGGTCCCTCCGGAAAGCAGATAAGGATGGGGAGGAAAAGTTGTCTTTGGTAGTGGGGTTAGATTGCAGATGGTGGATGTGTCGGAGGATGATGTTTTCTGAAATAAATAGGGAGAGAGGAGGAGGAGGCAGATAGAAGATGGATAAATGAGAAGATAGGTGGAGAGGAAACAGCCAGGTCAAAGAGACTGGGTTAGAGCCAGTAAAGGTGAATGTAGGTGGGGAGTTAGGGAGGGGATAGATGGAGAGGTTTCTGAAATAACTAGGGAGAGAGGGGGAGGCAGAAAGAAGATGATAAAGGAGAAGATGGGGGAAAGGAGATAGACAGACAGGTCCCCTTCCCCTCCCCCATTTCTGAAGAAGGGTCTCGACCCGAAACGTCAGCTTTCCTGCTCCTCTGATGCTGCTTGGCCTGCTGTGTTCATCCAGCTCTACACCTTGCTATCTCAGATTCTCCAGCATCTGCAGTTCCTAACAGCGACTCATATTCCACTTGGGAACCCTGCAGCCCAATGGTATCAATGTGGACTTCACAAGCTTCAAAATCTCCCCTCCCCCCCTCTGCATCCCAAAACCAACCCAGTTCGTCCCCTCCCCCACTGCATCCCAAAACCAGCCCAGCGTGTCTCTGCCTCCCTAACCTGTTCTTCCTCTCACCCATCCCTTCCTCCCACCTCAAGCAGCACCTCCATTTCCTACCTACTAACCTCAACCCGCCTCCTTGACCCGTCCGTCTCCCCTGGACTGACCTATCCCCTCCCTACCTCCCCACCTATACTCTCCTCTCCACCTATCTTCTTTTCTCTCCATCTTCGGTCCGCCTCCCCCTCTCTCCCTATTTATTCCAGAATCCTCTCCCCATCCCCCCCTCTGATGAAGGGTCTAGGCCCGAAATGTCAGCTTTTGTGCTCCTGAGATGCTGCTTGGCCTGCTGTATTCATCCAGCTCCACACTTTTGTTATCTTGGATTCTCCAGCATCTGCAGTTCCCATTATCACCCAGTTCTTCTCTGTTGCCTGAGGGCTGCTTCTCTTAGTGTGCATCTCTCTCCCAGTCACCCAATTGTGGCTTTGCCAGCAAACAAAGAAGGCTCTCTTTCTCTCATCAGATTCCAATTGTCTTCTCTTTGCTTAATAATTTGATTGTACATGTCAAAGAATGTTGTTGTGTTTTATTAACAGACTTTACACTGTAATTAGATGATCTAAAAGTCCTTTTCCTCAGAGGACAGCTCATCATCTGACTTTCCTCGAGGAACAGCATGGATTCCATCTCTATTTTTAACATGAAAGCATTTTTCTAGAAGCTTTAGGAACGTACAGGGCTGGGAAAGCGCATTCCAGTTGACCTGACTGGCTTCACAGTTCAGAGGGCCCAGAATGTACAGTTGATAGTCGATGCTACCCACCATTTGCCTGCTAACCAGACGTTCACTTCTGTCTGTCTTGTCATGACTGATGCATTTGGCTGCTGACCTCAGGCTCTTGAGGATGTGAGGGGTCAGCGCTGTCTACTCAGTCCAGCTTGGCAGAGGTTCTGGTCAGTGCAGCAGGGAAGCAGCGCAGATAGCAATTATAAACCACAGACATGGCATCAGAGTTCTTTTGGTATTCTTTAATGGGACGTGGGCAAAGCCGGCATTTATTGATCATCCCTAATACCCTTGAGAAGGTGAGCTGCCCGCTTGAACCGCTGCAGTCCATATGCTGTGGGTGCGCCCGCAATGCCACTAGGGATGGAATTCCAGGATTTTGACCCAGTGACTGTGAAGGAACAGGTTCTATTTCCAAGTCAGGATATTGAGGGGCTCGGAGAGGAATTTGCAGGTGGTGGTGTTTCCAAGTACCTGCTGCCCTTGTCTTTCTACATGGTAGTGAATTTGGATGGTGCTATCTAAGGAGCTTTGGTGGATTTCTTGTAGATAGTACACACCGCTGCTACTGAGCATCAGTGGTCATTGGAATGAACATTGGAAATGGTATCAGTGATAATGGGAACTGCAGATGCTGGAGATTCCAAGATAACAAAGTGTGGAGCTGGATGAACACAGCAGGCCAAGCAGCATCTCAGGAGCACAAAAGCTGACGCTTCGGGCCTAGACCCTTCATCAGAGAGGGGGATGGGGAGAGGATTCTGGAATAAATAGGGAGAGGCGGACTGAAGATGGATAGAGGAGAAGATAGGTGGGGAGTTAGGGAGGGGATAGGACAGTCCGGGGAGGACAGACAGGTCAAGGAGGCAGGATGAGGTAGTAGGTAGGAAATGGAGGTACGGCTTGAGGTGGGAAGAAGGGATGGGTGTGAGGAAGAACAGGTTAGGGAGGCGGAGACAGGCTGGGCTGGTTTTGGGATGCAGTTGGGGGAGGGGACGAGCTGGGCTGGTTTTGTGATGCAGTGGGGAGAGGGGAAGAACTGGGCTGGTTTTGGGATGCAGTTGGGGAAGGGGAGTTTTTGAAGCTTGTGAAGTCCACATTGATACCATTGGGCTGCAGGGTTCCCAAGCGGAATATGAGTTGCTGTTCTTGCAACCTTCGGGTGGCATCATTGTGGCACTGCAGGAGGCCCATGATGGACTGTCGTCTGAGGAATGGGAGGGAGAGTTAAAATGGTTCGCGACTGGGAGGTGCAGTTGTTTATTGAGAACCGAGCGGAGGTGTTCTGCAAAGCGGTCCCCAATCCTCTGCTTGGTTTCCCCAACGTAGAGGAAGCCACACCGGGTACAATGGATACAGTATACCACATTGGCAGATGTGCAGGTGAACATCTGCTTAATGTGGAAGGTCATCTTGGGGCCTGGGATGGGGGTGAGGGAGGAGGTGTGGGGGCAGGTGTAGCACTTCCTGCAGTTGCAGGGGAAGGTGCCGGGTGTGGTGGGGTTGGAGGGGAGTGTGGAGCAGACAAGGAAGTCCCTGAGAGGGTGGCCTCTCCGGAAGGCAGACAAGGGTGGGGATGGAAAAATGTCTTGAGAGGTGGGGTTGGATTGTAGATGGCGGAAGTGTCGGAGGAAGATGCGTTGTATCCGGAGGTTGGTGGGGTGGTGTGTGAGAACGAGGGGGATCCCCTTGGGGCAGCTGTGGCGGGGGCGGGGTGTGAGGGATGTGTTGCGGGAAATGCAGGAGACGCGGTCAAGGGCGTTATCGACCACTGCGGGGGGAAAGTTGCGGTCCTTGAAGAACGTGGTCATCTGAGATGTGCAGGAGTGGAATGCCTCATCCTGGGTGCAGATGCGGCAGAGGCGGAGGAATTGGGAATAGGAAATGGAATTTTTGCAGGAGGGTTGGTGGGAGCAGGTGTATTCTAGGTAGCTGTGGGAGTCGGTGGGCTTGAAATGGACATCAGTTTCTAGCTGGTTACCTGAGATGGAGACAGAGAGGTCCAGGAAGGTGAGGGATGTGTTGGAGATGGCCCAGGTGAACCTGAGGTTGGGGTGGAAGATGTTGGTGAAGTGAATGAACTGTTCGAGCTTCTCTGGGAAGCAAGAGACGGCGCCGATACAGTCATCAATGTAACGCAGGAAGAGGTGGGGTTTGGGGCCTGTTTAGGTGCGGAAGAGGGACTGTTCTAATGGTAGGTAGATTCCTGTCAAGTGGGTGCTTTGTCGTGGGCAGTGATAACATTGTGCAATGAAAGCTGTTATTAACAGCTGATGATTGAGACTGGACCAGCGTTGTTGGTAATTGTCCAGGGGTTGGATTTGTCCTGCCTTTCTTGTTCAGGCCCGGTTTCCCACATTGTCGGTTAGAAGGCAGTGTTGTAACTGTACTGGAACAGCTTGTCTAAGGGTGTAACAGGTCCTGGAGCAGTATTCCCAGAATGTTGTCAAGGCTCATAGGCTTTGCAGAATATAGTGCCTCCAAGCATTTCTTAATATCGCATGGAGTGGGTCAAATTGGCTAAAGACTGGTATCTGTGACACTAGGGAGCACTGGAGGAGACTATGACCCAGCACGTCCTGCTGAAAATGCTTGCAAATGTGTTGCACTCATGTGCTGGGCTCCCACATCATTGAGGATGCTGGTATTTGTGGAGATTCCCTGGTTATATGATTTGCCATCACCATTTGTGATTGGAAGTGGTCAGATTATAGGCTGTGATGCATTGGGGTCATTGAGACCTGTCACTGCTGTGTGGTTGGGATGGCCTCCCACTGACCTGGAGTGCCCACTGGGGAAAAAAAATGGCTGACTCTTTTCTCAAGCTATTAAAATGGAGACTTCCTCTCAAAGGATTAGGCGTGTAGCTTCCAGTTCAGCCTCCCGCAATGTTGTAGTTTGCATGTGGAAAATAAAACCAACTAGCGTTTTTTTTGTCGTCAGGAGGCTTATCCCTGCTCAAAGCATTTTTGGGTGATCCAATGTTTGGGTGATGGGTGTATAGGTTGCCTAGCAACACCAAGGTAATTTTTTATTGAGGCTTGGACTTTAAAATGGACCAGGGACTCCTGCTGAGCCCTCCTTCAGTGCTACCTGCTCACCTCCAATATGTACCACATTTAGATCAGCGGCTTTCGATTGTGTTTAGTTAAGGATGCACACAGTGTATTACAAGCTAAAGTGCCCCTGATTTATCGTGAAATGTATAACATTCCAAAAGGCCAGAGAGGCTAGGTGCAGGGATGATGTTTTTCCCTGGCTTTTTTTTATTGGGGGTGGAAGGGCACGTATGGCCTACAGAACAAGGAATCATGGTCTCAGGATGTGTGGTAGGCCACTCCAGACTGAGATGAGAAAGGTCTTTGCTCAGAGAGTGGTGACCCAGCGGAATACTCTACCACGGAAGCTGTAGAGGTCAAGTCACTGAATAAATTTGAGAAAGAAATGGGTAAGATTTCTAGAGGCCATGGGGAGAGAGTGGCAGTATAGTTTTTAGGATCAGCCGCAAGGTTGAATGGCAGAGTTGGTTCGATGGGCCAAATGCCCTACTCAGCCCCTATCTTCAATGTGGCCAGATGTGAGTTGACATTGTAAATGTTCACCTATCTGTGTTGATGTAGTAAGCTGTTAGAGAGCAGCCTACGGTCCCTGTGTACGTTAATCACATTACCTTGAGGCACAGCCCTGTAGCTGGTCCTGCGGTTAGTCTCATTACCTGTGAGCTAGAGAACTGGGAATATCAGAAGACCATCCCTATGACCCTGAGGGGAAGTGATTGCATAACTGCAAGATTATAACAACATTCAATTTCAGTTTCCCCCTGTCCTACAGGGTAATAAGCTACTGGTACTCACTTTAGAAGCTCCAACAATGAGGGTGAGGGGTGAAGAAATTAAAGGATTTTTGCCAGCAGCAGGAATTTGTGCCTTGAAGGGTGTAGGCTGGAGTGGCAGTTTTGGGGACAGGGCTATCCACAAAATGGAGCAGCCCAATGACCCATGGTCTGCTTAAACCCTACTTATTTGGGTACGGCAAGTGGACTTCGAAGATTTCAGAACAAGACACAGGAGTGGAAAGTTCTGTTGTTAATCCAGGCAATATTCACGCTTGAAGGCATATTGTCATAAACTAACTATTTCTCATGTCATGTTTTTATACACAACAATGACGCGCTCTAAGAATAATTGATGACTGCGAAATGCTTTACTCTTTGTGGGATCCCAAGGAGGTGAAAAGTGCAATTTGAATGAAAATGTTCTTTCCGAAGTCAAGTTTGTGTCATCTGATCCTAGTTGCTAGTTTGTTTAATGTAGTATTCTAAGCAGTACTGACAACGCCCTTTTACACTAACATGCTTCATTATGGTATTGTCTTAACCACTAACTTTAATCTTCCTTATAATAGCGATAACTAACGTGGTGTATGCTAAAACTCTGAGTTGCTTGACTAATTCGTGAGGCAGCTGTGCCGCATCGATGGTTGTGAACATGGAAACAAAATATGTACAATCCATTTGTGTTGTAACCATTCTATGTATGTGTCTGCTTTACGGCAGATGACAGATAATCGAAATCGAATACAACACTGACTGTGAGCCAGTAAAAATTTTCTCTCTTTCTATTTGCTGAGCAGGAAATGGTTTGTGGCCATTGGAGAACGTGAATACAGGTTGCCAGTAATCTGTAGCTTTGCATTTCTGGTCTATTAATAAAGTGTCTCAGAATTGCTGAGGTAACTCTTTGGCTTTTAATGCCTAGATTTCCTTTTACATTCATGATGCAGTAGTTTAAGTAATCAATAGGCAATCTAGTTCAGCCTCATCATCGCAGAGTTAACTCTTGCATGCCTCAATCTCCTCTGAACATCGGGGCATGTAAGGTTCTTCCCTCAGAGTGTGAGATTTTGAGAAAGTACACTTCAACTCTAAAATATTACACAGAGATTGTGACGAAATACAAATAGCTCAACTTTCGTTACAAATAAAAGTAAAACAATGTGACTGTGACTGGATTAATTCTACAAAAGCAACTCCTTCTAACACACTCACTCCTTTAAAAAAGAATCTGGTTTATAACTGACACATCTTGTTATTTATTTCTCAGGTCTACATTTCAGCAATTTCCTGATAAGTTTTTTTTCTCTGACAAAAATGAATTTTGAATCTGATGGTTAATTTGATCATTTAGCAGGAAATAATTCTTTTGAAAAAGCTGGATTCTGAAAAGTCTATTTATCTTGCATATGTTATAAAACCGTTACACACTGGAAGATAACAAGGTGTAGAGCTGGATGAACACAGCAGGCCAAGCAACATCATAGAAGCAGGAAAGCTGACGTTTCGGGCCTAAACCCTTTATTCAAATTTTTCTGAAGAAGGGTCTAGGCCCGAAACGTCAGCTTTCCTGCTCCTATGATGCTGTGTTCATCCAGCTCTATACCTTTTTATCTCAGATTCTCCAGCATCTGCAGTTCCTACTATCTCTGGAACACATTGGAAGATAGATTATCTCGTGTGTACTACAGTGCTGCTACTTACAGGAATATGGGTTATCATGTGTATAACAGCCTTGTTAAATGCTGGAGTACAGATTACTTTGTTCATATTACAGTATTGTGACAAACTGGAGTATACATTACCTCGTGTGTGTTACAGTGTGGATGCTTATTGGATTACAAATTATCTTATGCAGTGATCACTCCTACCAATTCTGTCTGGGCAGGTGCATCTATGATAGGTAGACCAGTGAGGAAGAGGTCAACTTATTCATACTCCTTTATCATTTTTCTCACCATCTACCTCAGGCCCAGGCTAGCAGTTATGTCCTTTAGACCAGCTCAGTCTATAGTTGCGATACTGAGCCACTCTTTGTTACAGACATCAATTTTTCACTCTGAGTACCTTCGATATCTTTGCCACCCTCAGTGCCTCAGGTAGGGTGCGGTATAGATTCCAGTGTGTAACAACGCTGTAATACGCACTGGATAATCTACATTCCAGTGTGAAACAATGCTGTAATACATACTGGATAATCTACATTCCCGTGTGAAACAATGCTGTAATACACACTGGATAATCTACATTCCAGTGTGAAACAATGCTGTAATACGCACTGGATAATCTACATTCCAGTGTGAAACAATGCTGTAATACGCACTGGATAATCTACATTCCAGTGTGAAACAACGCTGTAATACGCACTGGATAATCTACATTCCCGTGTGAAACAATGCTGTAATACACACTGGATAATCTACATTCCAGTGTGAAACAATGCTGTAATACGCACTGGATAATCTACATTCCAGTGTGAAACAATGCTGTAATACGCACTGGATAATCTACATTCCAGTGTGAAACAATGCTGTAATACGCACTGGATAATCTACATTCCAGTGTGAAACAACGCTGTAATACGTACTGGATAACCTACATTCCAGTCTGTAACAATGCTGTATTACATTCTGGATGATCTACATTCCAGTGTGTAACAATGCTGTATTACACACTGGATAACCTACATTCCAGTGTGTAACAATGCTGTGACGCACACTGGATAGTCCACATTCCAGTCTGTAACAGTGCTGTAATATACAATGGATAAACTACATTCCAGCGTGTAACAGCGCCATTACATTCTGAATTGCCGATTATCTAGTGTGTATTACAGCACGAAGAGATTACCCAGTCTGCATTAAAGCAATATGAATGACCTAATCTGTGTTACAGCACTTTTACCTACTGGAATTTAGATTCCTGTGTGTGGATTACAGGGCTGGTGCATCTCAACAATATAAGGCACTATTTGGCCATTTGCTGCAGAGCCAAATGTTCATGGCCCAGTCTCCAAAGGTAATCACTAAAATATCAAGAGCACTTTGGCTATTCAGTGTTTTGAGAGCCTGAATCAGCATCCAGAATTTGAACCTGCATTCGGTGTAATGCATACTGATGAAAGACAGCACATAACACAGTGACTGCAGATAGCAAAGGCTGTTAACAGTCATTGGAGAATCTTGCCCTAGCATATAGGAGAAATGCAGTGTGTGCACGGGTAAATGCCACATTACACAAGGCAACTGGCATGTGGAATCCATGGCCATATATGGGGAGGCAGGGACCTAGTGGTAATATGAATAGACTGTTAATGCAGAGACCCAGGTAATGTTCTGGGGCCCTGGGTTCAAATCCTCCCGCGGCAGATGGTGGAATTTGAATTCAATAGATATCTGGAATTAAGAGTTTAATGATGACTGTGAATCCATTGTCAATGGTTGGGGGAAAAACCCGTCTGGTTCACTAATGCCTTGTAGGGAAGGAAACTGCCATCCCCACATGGTCTGGTCTACATGTGGCTCCAGACCCACAGCAATGTGGTTGATTCTTAACTGCCCTCTGGGCAATTAGGGATGGGCAATAAATGCTGGCCCGGCCAGTGACACCCTCGCCCCATGACTGAATAGGGAGAAAAAAGTGACAAAGATGCTGTGAAGGAATGGTCAGAGTCCTGTTCATTCCTATGGACAATAGGAGAATGTCCAGCAGGATGATGTGACTCAGGAGAAAGCAGCAACACATGCTGTAGAGAAACCACCGCTTGGCTGTGGGTGTACACACTTCTGTGTATCAGAGAGGTCTGACACTCCTGTAGCCAAAGTAATTTTTAAAAAATCAAGATTTCAGTGCATTCCGCTAAACTGGCTTTAAAAATGAAAAAAAAAACTTTCAAACCTGCCTTTTTCAGTGCTTGATGGAAGTGATTTAAAGGACCTCCCTCACTTTTTTCCCCCCCTTGATATCCCCCACAAGCCCCTCTGCCCTGTGACGCCCTTTGAAGATTTAAGTTTCTCACCAAACTCTCACTCCTGTCTTCTTGCTGGATTTCCTGGCTCAGTGTAAATATGTGTAGAATCAGTTTAACATAACAAAGCTCAAGTAAATGCAGATATGAGTTCACGTTGAAAGATGGATAATGTGTGCTGGGTTACCATGTCTCTATGGTTGTGACTGATCTCAGTCCTACATGATAGTAATCAGTAAGAACAATCGAAGGAAGTAGGAGGTGCACGCAGACCTGTTGGTCTTACAGAACCAGGAGTTGACGTCAGCTGAATGTTGCAGACTGGACGTTCCAAAAGCTCTGGACGAATGCTGATGGACACAGTAAAGCTTGGGGTAGCCACTGCCAAGGCACAGTGGGGAAAGACCACTATCGAAGGTCTTCATTCCAAACTATAATGGGAATCTGTTCAGCTGTCAGACCCTTGTGGTGCCTCAGATACATGTAAATAGTATTTTACACAGGTCAATGCGGAAGGGCTGAGTTATGATGAAAAGGCTGGATAGGCGGGGACGGCTTTCACTGGAACGTGGGACGTTGAGAGGTTACCTGATAGGAGTTTATAAAATCATGAGAGGTATAGATAGAGTTAATGACTGTTGCCTTTTCCATAGAATGGTGAGTTTCAAGGCTAGGGGGCATCTTTAAAGTGAGAGGAGAGAAATTTTAAAAAGCTAATGTGAGGGGCAAATTTTTTACACAGAGGGTGATTCTCATGTGGAATAAACTTCCTGAGAAAGTGATGGACGTGGGTACAATTACAACATTTAAAAGACGTTTGGACAAGTACACCAGTGGGAAAGGTTTGGAGCCATAAGAGCCAAGAGTAGACAGGTGGGACTCGTTTAGTTTGGGATTATGTATGGCATGGGCTGGTTGGACCGGAGGGTCTCTTTCTGGGCTGTATGACTCTAGAAAGAAATGCTTTGGCAAAGACTGTACAGAACCAATCTGCGTTAGTGACTGTACATGTATAGAAAGACTTTTTATGAATGAAGTATATTTTTGAAATTTAAAAAAAGTGCATTTCACCCTCCACTGGTTTTCTTTTCAATCTAACCATCTTGAATGATACTATTCCAACTAACTGTGGCATGTGCAACTGAGCAGAAGTCTTCACCATCTCATACTTGTACCTTTTTGATTGGAAACCTCATGTTAAGCTCCGTAAATCAAATTTCAGTGTCACTGACTGTAGTACTTGGCAATAATTAAAACCGTCCACACTTGGATGAATTGTGTCTCTTTGTAAACCTGTCTTTATTTTTTTTTAGGTGTTTAGATAATGGGCTGTGTGCAATGCAAGGACAAAGAGACAGCAAAAGCAGCAGTGGATGACAGGGCTGGTTCCATCCCTCAGAACCCAGGCTACCGTTATGGGCCCGACCCTTCCCCCCAGCATTATCCCAACTTTGGCGTCACGGGGATTCCGAATTACAACAGCTTCCATGGGACAGGTGGACAAACACTGACTGTCTTTGGCGGAGTTCATTCCTCCTCTCACACAGGAACGCTGCGTACCCGAGGCGGAGGAAGCTTAACTGGTAGGTATAACTCCCGACGTCTTATCAGTTGCCATTGTTTCCTGATGCTTGCCTGCGTTAAAAAGCCTTTGCACCAAGACAAAACTCTCTTTCCCTCTTTGGGGAAAAAAAAGGCATGAGCTGGTGAACAGCAAGATTTGATGACTGTTCTGCAAGCCAGTAGATTTTTAATGGTTTACTAAATATCCTGCAAAAATGCTCTCACAAAACACCGTGAAATGTTTTCCTGTTTTTGAAAACATGATATAATTGCAGCTTCTCATGTTAATAGAGCAGTAAGTGTGGAAGATTGTTTTGTTTTGGGGATATCTATTTGATTCAGGATAACATTAGGTTGTAAAGAGGCTGAAGTGATATATTCACTTGAGGCAGGTTATCCTGCTGGGAAGAAGATGCAAGGTAGTTGTTTAGGTAAACAATGACAACTGCACTAACTGTGAATAGACTGTCTCCAAATTACAGCACAATATTATGAATGTCAGGTTTTATAATCATTTATATTTTGAATCGACTATTTAGTTTCAATTTGGAATGGAGTTAGGAGTTTAGAGGACAGTTAATGAATATTTCTGACTGGATATAAGGCCCATGTGATTCATGTTGCCTTGGAGTTGGGTTTTGAGAGGGTAAGTCTCTAGAGCAATCTTTTATAGTATTAGCTTACAAGATTATCCAAAATTTTGCTGAATTTGATAGAAAAGGGTCAGACAGCAAGAGTCTAACAGACACACAACCAGCCTTTACTGTTCACCATGCAGAATGACAGGGGGGAAGAGTTCATGCTGAGATTGAAGAGAGTATGTTCGTGAGGATTTAATGAAGATAGAACATTTGCCTAGCCTTGGTTAGAAGGAAGCATCTGCAGGGTAACCAGCACAGTAAGGCTGTGTTCAGGGACCAAAAATCAACCAGCTGGAAAAACAAGCACGGGGAGTGTTTTGAACATGGAAATGACATGTCCACTAGAGGAAGAAAGTAAAGTATAATTGTGTAGAAGTTTTGCCTTTCAAATGTTAAATGTGAATCATTCCTACAGTTTGAATTACAAGCAATCTTCTGGAATACAATTAAGGCGATGTTGCTTTTACTTTGTTTATTCCGCTAAAGGCCTTGAAACTTGAAATCTTGCTGTGTGATCCATTCAGTCACTGGAAATTCAAATAGCTTTCCAAATACTATTGATTGTAACACTGTGGAGGATGCAGACAGTGAGAACACAGGTCCCCTGGAGCTAATGAGATGCATCCTGAGTTATGAAAGGAAGTAGCTACAGAGCTAGTGGTTGCAGTGGTGGTAATCTTCCAAGAATCCTTAGATTTTGGAAAATTTCCAATGGATTGGAAAACAGGCAATGTAACATCATTATTTAAGAAGGAAAGGATTAAAAAAAAGGCAGGTAATTATAGGCCAGTTAGCTGAACATTTGACATTGGGAAAATATTCAAGTTTACTGTGAAGAATATAGTAGCAGAGCATTTGAAAATACATAATATGTTCAAGCAGAGTCAGTATGGTTTCACCAAGGGGAAATCATGCCTGATAAATGTATTTGAATTCTTTTGAGGAGGTAACAAACCGGATAGATAAAGAGGAAGCAATGGATATAATATATTCGGATTTTAAGAAGCTGTTTGATAAGGTACCACGCCTTAGGCTACTGAACAAGATAAGAGTCCATGACGTTGGAGGTTGTACATCAGCATGGATAGAGAATTGGCTGATAGAAGTCAGAGAGTTGGATTAGAGAGACATTTAGACAGGTTAAGCAAAAGGGCAAAAACTTGGCAGATGGAATATAGGTGGGAAATCTGAAGACATGCACTTTGGCAGGAAGGATAGGAAAGCTGAATATTATTTAAAATGGAGAAAGACTGCAAAAAGCTACATAACAGAGGGATTTGGGAGTCCTCATCCATGAAGCACAAAAAGCTAACATCCAAGTTGAGCAGATAATAGGGAAAGCAATGTTGGCCTTTATTTCAAAGGGAACAGAATATAAAAGTAGAGAATTTTGCTAGAACTCCGGGGCACTCATCGGATCTCAGCTTGGACTGCTGAGAACAGTTTTGGGCCCCTTACTGAGCAAAGATATATTGGCATTGGCGCCAGTCCAGAGATGCTCAGTAGGCTGACAGCAGGTACAGAAGGATGACCTTATGAGGAGACATTGAGTAGATTGGCCCTGTAGGAGCAAGTTGCTGCAGATGCTGAAATCTGTAGATTCTGGAATCCTCCCTACAGGTGGCCATTTTAACAGTGTCCTGCTCGTGGGCCCACTTGTCTGCCCTCAGCTTGCTGCAGTAATCCAGTGAATCACAACACAAACTCATTTCCAGCATTTTTTGTTTTCACATTTGCCCTGTACTCACTGGAGTTTAGAAGAATGAGAAGCAACCTTATTGAAACATACATGCTTCTTAGCAGACTTGACAGTGTCAATGCAGCAAGGTAGTCTCCCGTAATGGAAGAGTCTGGGACCAGCAGGTGAAATCTCAGAGTAAGGGGCTCTATGTTTAACACCAAGATTAGGCAGAATTTCTCTTCTTAGAGGATAACAAATCTGTGGAATTCTTTAATGCCAACGGCTGTTGAAGTTGGCTCATTAAGTATTTCCAAAGCTGAGATAAACAGATTTTTAATCAGTAGGGAAGTCAGGGGTCATGGGGAAAAGACAGGGAAGTGTAATCGAGAATTATCACATCAGTCAAGGTCTCATTGAATGGCAAGAACTGACTCAATGGACTGAATGGCCTACCTTTGCTCTTACATCTTCTGGCCTAATGGCATTTCATAGTATTGCACAAGCCAGTAAAGCTGGACCAGAAAGACACTAATTTGCTTCTCTAGTATATTTAAGACATTCACGTCAAGAAATTGAAAATAATTCAGCCTGCTCGTACAGTGAACCTTGAGCTTCACTCCAAGATTGAGCTCCTCATGTTAGTCTCAGCCTGGTATTGGGTAGAGTAATCTGCACTGGGAAGATTGTACCTCTTACTGTGTCTGGCAAAAATGAGACCACTTTGTGCACTTTGTTTCCACCTTGTGGTTAGTTCCACTTTTAATATCAGAAGAGGGCAAAATGGAAGCTCATCTCCCAACAAAATCAAAGATAAATTTGCAAACTGCCTTCAAGATTCAATGAAATCCTGGAAGCTGCTTGAATTTGGCTACTCCCTGGCCTGGAGGGAAACTGCGCTCAGTGAAGTAGGGAAAAGCTGCTCACGTGACCTCCCTGGGTACGCGATGGAGAAAGGTGGCTTGAGGCGGAGGCAGGTATAAGTGCCTCTTCAGGGCAGTACCCCCTGAATATTTCTGTGATTACACTGTGCTCCATTTACAGCTTCATGTCTTTGTTTGCCTGGCCGTGTTTGAGGGTAGTTTCCAAGACCACAGGCTGCTCTCTCACATCAGGGAGAGACAACTGGTAGTTGGTGAGTTTAGCCTGAGGGTCACCAAGCCTCGGGCGAGGTTCTGAGGTTGAGAAGGTCGGCCCGTCATGGTTATCTATCTATCAACCAGTACAGGAACTGAACGTGTGATGTTGTTGTCTCTCTGTGATTGCAAACCAGCCAGCTGAGGTAACTAACTGCCTGATCCCCACTGGGCAAACCAGCCTGTGTGGGGAGACGCTGAGCACTGAAGAAGAAGCTGTGATGTTCTGTAGTACTGTGAGCCATGATGCTGATGCTAATGGGCGTTTCTTTTGTTTCTGCAGTTGGAGTAACCCTGTTTGTGGCCCTGTATGACTACGAAGCCAGAACTGATGACGACCTCAGCTTTCGGAAGGGAGAAAAGTTTCAAATTCTTAATAACACGTAAGTTATCAAGAAGGAGAGAGAGAAAGAGAGAATATGAAGGAAACAACTGCTGCAGTCTTTGAGAAATGTTACTTCTTTCATCCAGACCTCTGTCGAGCTCAGATGCACAGCAAAAATGACTTTGTGTGACCCTCATCTGTTATAGGCAAGCACCATTTCCCATCAGTTAGGAAGCCAGATGTCTCATTGGTTGGCCTGTACTTGGTATTGTATTTTTTTTTAAATAAAACATTAAAAGGAATCATTAATGCCAGCTGTCACCATGGCAATCTGACTTGCGGAATAAAGGAATTTATATGTGGAGCACTCTGCCAGTTGGAAGCTGATGCATTTAAAGGGAGGCTTGACACGAAGTTAAGGGAGTAGGGAATAGAGGAATGGGGTGGCAGGAGGGTTTAGGGAATTATTAGAGTGGGAAAAGGTTTATGTGAAATATACAGGCATGCATTGATGGGTTGGGCTTGAAGGGCCTGTTTCTGAGCCATGGACTCAATGTGATTCTGTTTTGAGTGTGTCATAGTAGCTGAATTGCTCCCTGTAGCTTTACCAGTGCTCCAAAATGCAGCTGTATGACCACACTCAGGCCTGCAGACTTTGAGATTACAGGAGCATATGCTGGCAAACTTTACAATAATAAACAAACACATTCAGGGAACTGACTTGAGTTTGATCCTTTCCATAACCGAATAGTAAAATATTGAAGATGCTGATGATTCAAAAGCAGTTAAGAAAATTCTGGAAACAACTTGGCTCGACAACATCTGTGAATTCAGCAAGCCAAGCACTCAATATGGAGAAAGGTTCACAGCCCAAACATACCTATTTACCCAGAGAAACTGCCTGACCATTTGGAAAACAGAATAGGTTATGTTCCTGAAAATGAGGAGAGGGAATCGGACTAACAAGGGAAGAGGGATTAATTGTATGTCTCTTTGAAAGAGCTGGAACGGACACAATGGGCCCAAACGGCTTCACTCTTTGTTGTCTAATTGAGTGTAACATGACCTTAATTACCACAATAAGTTGGTAATTATTATAGGCTGCTGTATTCTTGCCCTCAAAATGTATATCTGTCATCTGTAACTCCTCAGTTTTCTCTGGGTTGTCAAGCTCTAGATTCTTTGTTTGAAGACTCAAGTGATGTTTTTGAATAGCAACTCTTTTTTTTGATGTAAGAGACATCACATGCTTCTTTCCAGTGGATGAGTAAGCTTTTCTTTATGGGGTGCAACATATTCAATCCAGTTAACTGCAAGAAACAAGAGCACTAGCTATTTCGATAGCAGTCATTACATTGACCACGTCATATTGGTAAATCTATGTAAAGCCCTGAAAGTAAGGCCATATTTGGACCACTTTTTAGGTTCCACGTGATATGGAGAATGTTAAGGCATTCGAGAGGGCACAGAATAAATTCATTAAAATACTGCCCGGTGGAAGGAAATAAATGTGAGAACTACTTGGAAAATTCAAGGCTGTTTTCACTACAGCAGAGGAGATGATAGCTAACTTGATTTAGTGTTCAGAGTTGGAAAGGCTTAGCCAGAGTAGGTAGAGGCAGATTGTTTTCAGTGTCTGAGAGGTCAAGCAGATGCTAATTAAAGACTAAATGCAGGGGGTTTAGAGGAAAGAGAAAAAGAACAATACAGCACAGGGACACAGTGGTTAGCACTGCAGCCTCACAGCACCAGGGACCGGGGTTCGCTTCCAGCCTCGGGCAACTGTCTATGTGGAGTTTGCACATTCTCCCTGTGTCTGCATGGGTTTCCTCCGGGTGCTCCGTTTTCCTCCCACAGTCCAAAGATGTGCAGGCTTGGTGGATTGGCCATGCTAAATTGCCCGTAGTGTTCAGCAGTGTGTGGGTTACAGATAGATGGGTCTGGGTGGGATATTCCAAGGGGCGGTGTGGACTTGTGGGGCCGAAGGGCCTGTTTGCACACAGTAGTTAATCTAATCACCCTTCGGCCCTCTGAGCCTGTGCTAACACATTTTGCCCTTCCATACTAAAACTGCCTTCACTTACAGGATCTGTATCCCTCTATTTCCTTCCTGTTCATGTATTCATCCAGGTACTTCTTGAATGCTGCTATGTGCCTGATTCCACCAGCTCCCCTGGCAGTGTGCTCCAGGTCCTCACCACCCTTTGTGTAAAAAATCTGCCTCACACATCTGAATTAAACTTTTCCTCCCACACCTTGAGCCTGTATCCCCCAGTAGATGACCTCTCCACCCTGGGTAAAAGCCTCATACTTTCCACTCTATCCAAGCTGCTGTCAACCTTATAAACTTCTATCAGGTTGCCCCTCAACCTCCTGTGTTCCGGTGAAAACAAACCCAGTCTATCCAACCATTCTCCACAGCTAAAATTGCCCATACCAGGCAACACCCTGGTAAAACTTTTTAGTATCCTCTCCAAAGCGTGCACATCCTTCTTGGTAATGTGGTTACCAGAATTGTACACAATATTCCAAAAGTGGCCTAAGGAAAGTTTTATAAAGCTGCAGCATAACTTGTCTGTCTTTATACTCCATGCCCCTTGCAATGAAGGCAAGCATGCCATCGGCCTATTTTACTACTTATCTACCTGCGCTGCTTCTTTCAGTGATCTGTGTATTTGCACACCCAGATCCCTCTGCATATCAATACTCCTAAGGGTTCTGCCATTCCCTGTATTATTTCCACTTGTACTTCCAAAATGTATCACCTCACGTTTGTCTGGATTTTTACTCAGAAAGCTGTAAGCTCTGGAGAAAGGAGTGATTATAGCTGAGGTGAGCCATTGTTCCAGACTACATTAGAGAAATGTTAAACAGGTAGCTCCCACTTAAAGTACGTCCTTTTAGCACATTTTGTGTTCAGTACCATTTGTAAATAATGGAATTCAACTGAATAGCACCCCCTCCATTTTCGCTTTAGTACATGTGTCAAGGATTGAGTTGTGGTTACACATAGTTAGTTTTTTCGGACCACCTCCCTCGATCCTCCCCTTCCTCCCCCTCATTGTGAGTGAGGAGACAGGGAGCTAGGGAAGGATGGCAAGCTGGAGGGAGTGAGCGAGGCAGGGACTGAGGATAATGGACGGTGATGAGGTGGAAGCAGGAGGGGTTCCAAGTGGAAGATCAGAGTGAGTGAATAGGGGCTGAGTTAAAAGAGTAGGAGCCCATTATGCTTTTAACTTCAAAATTACAGGTCAGGAACATACCCCACCCCTATCATATTGCTGTTATGGGCAAGAGATTTTCATTGCCGAGGCTGTTTTTCTTCAGAAACATATAATAGAGTTAATAACAAGGGATATTTTCACATTGACTTGTGGCTGTTTGTCCTTTACAGTGATTGACTGTGGTTTTTTTACATACAGCGAGAGTGGAGGTTTCTCAAAGGGCTGACACTTGTTCAGGCGATTCCACTTTGAGGATTAATCAAAACAACAAACCAGATCAGAAAGAATGATTCCCAAAATCAGTGCACAATGACGACTGAGATGTTGTCAGTGAGGATGGAGCTCCCATCCTGTCTGAAACAGCTGCTGGGAGTGGCCGCTCCCCTCCCTGTTGAGGTCATCCCAGTTGTCTCTGTGCTATGCAACCAATGTGACGCTGAGATTTACATGGTTACCCAAGGCAATACACTAAACAAAGACTGTTCCTTTATAAACCTGTAAGACAGGTTGCTGTGAAACCAGCAGTCTGCCTGTGCCAGCCTGTCTTGCTGATGGAGTTCTGTCCCCAGCTTGGCACTGGTGGTTTTGACTGTTCCCCCTGTGCCCTTGCTGGATTGAAAACTGTTCTCACTGCCCCCGTTTTCCCTGCTGACCCTCAAAAACAAAAAGATGCATTGGATGTCATTCCCTTCGATGGGCTACAGCAGAGAGAGCAGACCAGCCAAACCCTTTGCTCCATTCAAACGCTACAGGATGCCAAGAGGCAAGCAACACCTGAACAAATAGAAAGCCTTCAACAAGCACAAATATTCCCCTGATTCCTGCCCTCTGCCCTCTCTCTGACTCCCTCCCTCTTTCCACCTTCACTCTTAGCTGTGTACTTGGGGAACTCTGCCCCTTGCTGTCTAACGCCCCATTTAGAATACTGTGTCCAGTTCTGGGCCCCACACCCCAGGAAGGACATACTAGCCCTGGAGCGTGTCCAGCAGAGATTCACACGGATGATCCCTGGAATGGTAGGATTAACGTATGATGAACACGGCTAAGGATCCTGGGATAGTACTCATTAGAGTTTAGAAGGTTGAGGGGAGATCTAATAGAAACTTACAAGATAATGTATGGCTTAGAAGGGGTGGATGCTAGGAAGTTGTTTCCGTTAGGCGGGGAGACTAGGACCCGTGGGCACAGCCTTAAAATTAGAGGGAGTAAATTTAAAACTGAAATGAGGAGACATTTCTTCATCCAGAGAGCGGTGGGCTTGTGGAATTCATTGCCACGGAGTGCAGTGGAGGCCGGGACGTTAGATGTCTTCAAGGCAGAGATCGACAAATTCTTGATCTCAGAAGGAATCAAGGGCTACGGGGAGAGTGCAGGGAAGTGGTGTTGAAATGCCCGTCAGCCATGATTTAAATGGCAGAGTGGACTTGATGGGCCAAATGGCCTTACTTCCACTCCTATGTCTTATGGTCTTTTGGTCTCATCTCCAATCACCTTATACCCCCACCTCAATGAAGTTCAAGTTTGGTCTGACCTTGTGCTCCCTTTTTGTCACCTTCACTTCCACACCCAGGGCCCAGGCATCTCCCTCCTGCACTTGACAGAAGCTCGATAGAATCCCTGCAGTCTGGAAACAGGCCCTACAGCCCAACAAGTCCGTACTGACCCTCAGAGCATCCCACCTAGATCTACACACCCCTGAACACTACGGGCAATTTAGCATGGCCAATCCACCTAGCCTGCATAGCTTTGGACTGTGGGAGGAAACCGGAGCACCCGGAGGAAACCCACGCAAACACGGGGAGAATGTACACACAGACATTTACCCGAGGCTGGAGTCGAACCCGGGTCCCTGGTGCTGTGAGGCTGCAGTGCTAACCACTGAGCCACCGTGCTGCCCTAAAACGAGGAAGCCCTTAACTGCCCAGAAGTGAAGGGCTCCTTCACTTTCACCTAACTCCAGGAGTCTTTCTCTCCCTGAACCCTTCCCTCTGGCATCTTACTCTCTCCTGATCGTTTCATTGTGAAATGTTTGCATAACCTGTCTCAATTTCCCTGCTCCCTGCATTCATTCAAATGTGCATTTCTCTGACCTTCCAGCACTATGTTCTCTCAGCCAATCTGAATCCTTGTCTTAAATCCTGCTATCAAGGGGGCGTTGTTTTTGGCGATCTTTGTAACTCCAGCAGAGGTCGAATGTCAACTCTTTCGCACTTCTTTCTACCTCTCTGTCTGGACCACAACCCCATTCCTGCCGCAAATAATCTCCTGACTCCCCAAAGCCTATTCACCATTTACAAACTGCAAGTCAACAGTGTGAGGGAATACTCCCCACTTGGCAGGGTGAGTGCAGCCCCAACAACACTCAAGAAGCTTGACACCGTCCAGGAGAAAGCAGCCTGCTTGATTTGCACCATCCTCTACCTTCTGCATCACTGATACTCAGTAATAGCAGTGTGTATTATCTACAAGATGCACTGCAGAAATTCACCAAGGCTTCCTACACAGCACCTTCTGAGACCCACGACCACTTCCGTCCAGAAAGACAAGAGCAGCAGGGACGTGGGAACGCTACCTGAAAGTTCCCTTCCAATCGACTCACCATTCTGCCTTGGAAATATCACTGTTCCTTCACTGTCACTGGGTCAAAATCTAGGCATTACCTCTGCAAAGGCATTCCTGGCCTACCTGCACTAAGTGGACAGCAGTGATTCGAGAAGGCAGCTCGTCAACACCTTCTCAAGGACAACTAGGGACGGGCAATAAATGCTGGTCCAGACAGTGACACTCATGTCCCATGAATGAACTCTTTTAAAGTTCTAGGCTAAGGCATTCGTAGCTCTGCCAGTATAGCAGGGTTGTTCTAATATGAAGCCTGACTCCTGGTAAGGATTTGTGGAGCTCATTGCAAACACTGAACATAATCCGCCTCTTTTCTGCTCATCTCTTTGATGCCAAATGCTCAGTCACATCCCCCAGCAGATGCACTGAGTAAAGCCAGCTGACCTCCTTCAGTTTTAGCCACCTCGGAATGTTGAAACGATGTCAAAGCTGTTAGACCTGAATTGACAGAAGCCTTGTTTGTGAACATTTTGCGGGGATGACAGCCTTTCGAATGGATCAACAATCACAACCTCCCCCAGTCAGAATGAAAATATTCAGTCACCTCCTTGTACGAATGTGCTGCTTGGAAAGAGCCGCTTAATGATGCTTTAAAGAAAGCAGATCTTTACAGTGAGATAGGGGTAGGGTTAGATGGGTGTGTTTGGGTCTTGTTGTGTGCCCACACGCCCCGGGTCTGTACAGCATGGATACCATTGACCACTGCTGCCAGCTCACACCAAAGCACCTCAAGGTTACTGTGCACTTGGCCAAGAGCTCAATAAGATCCCTCCAATGTACTCACCAAGGATTGACAGATACCAATTTCAGATCCACTACGTTGTTAAAGCTTAGAGCAAAAGCAAATACAAGCTGATCTGCAATGTATTAAAAAAAATAAAAATACATAAACTTCTTCTTTTTCTTCATGCAGGGGGGATATTGGAACACTTGAGGGCAATAAATCATTTGCAATGTCAGCTCTCTCTTCTCTCCTGTCCCCTCCATCTGCATGTTTCTCACCTACACGCAAACCCTCACACTCTTTCCCTCTCTCTGTCTCTCTCTCTCTCTCTCTTCTCTGTCTCGCTTTCTCTCTTCCCTGTTGTGCTTCTGCTCCCTGTTATTCATGGCCTCATATATCTTGCACTCCCCACGCCAAACCCGCCCCCCCCCCGCTCCTCTCTCCTCTTGTCCATGCTGTGCCCTCTCTCTCTCTCCCTTTTCCCCTTGCTCTCTCCCTTTGTCCTCACTGTCCCTTCAAGTCTCAGTTGAGAGTCTGTCAGAAGCTAACAATCTGATCTTTAATAATTGAGGCACAAAGTCACCTAGACATGGTTAAAAATACTGCCCAGTAGTGGGAGAGCTGGGAGCTATTCTGCAACAATGGGCCAAATGTGAACCAGTTAAACAGGATAATCATTAAATGTTTAAAGTGAGGAAGAGGACTTTGATCTGAGTTGAAAAATATTGAAGAGAGAAATAAATGAGATTAATGGTGCAGAAAACAAGTTAGCGAGAGCAGTTTGATGGAGGAATAAAATTAAATGGGCTGCTTGTAAGGAGGAGAAATGTTTTAGTTAAGTTGGAGATAAATTAACCCAAAAGCAGGGAATGTGATTGTGCTGTACTGTGTGCACTGCAGCTCCAGTTCCACCCTGACAAAGAACTGCAACTTTCAATTTATTGCTGTGGATTTGTAGATAAATTCCAATTTGGAGTTTGGAGTGGGAGCGGTTAAAAGTCTACATGTAGGAAAACTATTGTTGTGAATTTTTTTTGCAGGTAACCTTTAACCAAAGGATTAAAATGCAATCAGATCGAACCATATCCCCATTCTCTCAGAAAGCCCAGTGCTGGTAATGAACTGGTCTAAATAAAACAACATGGGTTACTTTAATTGGCTGTTCCTCAAATAAACCAGAGAATCCAACAGCGTTACTATGTTATTTTGGTCGAGTTGTTCTGGTCCTGTTTAAATTGGATACCACATTTCCCCATTACATGTCCTCCAAGTGGATGCTGGATATAAGTGCAGGTTGCCATGTATTTAACAGGTTCTGTTCCACCCACACCAACAAAGTGTCGCTGTTCAGAACATCTTCTCCACCCACTTCAGTTCATTTTGAGAACGCTCTAGCAAGTCCATTGTGAACAGCATTGTTTATAAGGGTTTTTGTGTGTGTGTGTGTGTGTGTGTCTGTGTGTCTGTGTGTGTGTGTGTGTGTGTGTGTGTGTGTGTGTGTGTGTGTGTGTGTGTGTGTGTCTATCACTCTCTCTGTCTCTCTCGCTGTCTCTCTCGCTGTCTCTCTCTCTATGTCTCTCTCTCTTTCTCCCTATCTCACTCACTCTCTCAAAATTTACCAATCTATCATGCACATACCCTACCCACTGTTTGAATGAAAACAAAAATCAATGCAATAATTTCACAACGGCTTATGATGCTGTTCAACGAGCCAGCAGCTTGCTGTTGGTTTCAGCTGTAAATGCTCTGGAAAGTTGCTACTGTATGGTAGTGTGCTGGTTCTTACAGAATCACAGAAATGACAGCACAGGAGGAGGCCATTCAGCCCTTTGTGTCTGCATCAGCTTGCCAAATGAGCATCATGACTTTGTACCAGTCTCTTGCCGTTCTCCCTTATCCTTGCAAATTCTTTCTTTTTTTAAATAGCCTTCCAAAGCCTCGATTGAAGGTGCCCCCCAGGACATTTCCAGGCCTTGCATTCCAGACCCTAACTACTTGCTAAAACAGTCTCTTTTTTTTGTTACCTTGCATTTGCTGCGTTTGCAAATCACTTTAATCTCTGCCCCCGGTTCGCGATCCTTTTACAAGCAGGAACAGCTGATCTACTCTGCCCAGCTGCCTCTGCCTTTGAAAACCCTAATCTCAGTTGAGCATAGACTTTCAAATGCAGCATCGCATCACGGTAATCCTAGCTTTGATGTGCCTAAGAGAAGCCAATAAACCTCAGAATCATTTTAGTAAAACAGGACACTCAAGTAATTGAGAATACACACACAATACAAACAAACAGGTTTGAGGTATATGGATACATGGCACAGTATTTTTACCCCCTTGGTCCATGGTACAAAGTCAAAGAATCATCAGCAGTTCTGTTGTTACAATCAGTGATCACTTTGTTGAATGCTTCATGGGTCTGAAAGGAACCAAGTGTTTGATGTTCCGATATTTCTGTTTATATTTGCAGAGAGGGAGATTGGTGGGAAGCCCGATCCTTACAGTCTGGAGGTACGGGATACATTCCCAGCAATTACGTGGCTCCAGTTGACTCCATCCAGGCAGAGGAGTAAGTATGACTTTACTTTCATCTGAAAGATTCCTTAATTAGTGCTCTCTGGGAGTAAACATTAATCCCCAGGGGCATTTCTGTGAGCAATAAGGGCAGAGACATCTTGAGGCCAGACCAATTCCTGCGATGAGACGATTGAAGTATGAAGAGCGGCCTGTTGAAATATGTCCAAATTACAGAGGAAGAGGTGCTGGACGTCTTAAAATGCATAAAGGTGGGTATAATCCCCAGGACCTGATTATGTGCACCCTAGAATGCTGTGGGAAGCAAGAGAAGTGATTACTGGGCTCCTTGCTGAGATATTTGTATCATGGATAGTCACAGGTGAGGGACTGGAAGACTGGAGGTTGGCTAACATGGTGCCACTACTTAAGAAAGGTGGTAGGGAAAAACCAGGGAACTATTAACTAGTGAGCCTGCCATTGGTGATGGGCAAGTTGTTGCAGGGAATCCTGAGGGACAGGATTCACATATATTTGAAAAGGCAAGAACTATTAAGATAATCATCATTGCTCTGTGCGTGGGAAATCATGTCTCACGAACTTGATTGGCCTGCTGTGTTCATTGAGCTCTCCACCTTGTTATCTCAGATTCTCCAGCATTGGCAGTTCCTACTTTCTCATGAACTTGATTGAGTGTTTTAAAGAAGTAATGAAGAAAGTTGGTGAGAGCAGAGCGGTGAATGTGATCTACAAGGACTTCAGTAAGGCATTTGACAAAGTTCTTCATGATAGACTGGTCAGCAAGGTTAGATCACAAGAAATACAGGAAGAGCTAGGAATTTGCATATTGAACTGGCTCAAAGGCAGAAGACAGAGGATGGTGGTGGAGGGTTGCTTTTCAGACTGGAGGCCTGTGACCGGTGGTATGCCACAAGAATTGGTGCTGGGTCCACTGCTTTTTGTCATTTATATAAATGATTTGAATGTGAATGTGGGAGGCATGGTCGGGAAGATTGCAGATGACACTAAACTTGGAGGTGTGGTGGACAGCAAAAAATGTTACCTCAGAGTATAACAGGACCTTGATCACAGGTCCTGTGGGCCAAGGGATGGCAAATGGAGTTTAATTTAGATAAATGTGAGGTGCTGCATTTTGGAAAGGAAAATCAGGGCAGAACCTGTACTCTTAATGGTAGGGCCCTGGGGAGTGTTGTTGAACGAAGAGACCTTGGAGTGCAGGTTCATAGTTCCTTGAAAATGGAGTCACAGGTAGATAGGGTAGTGAAGAAGGCATTTGGTATGCTTGCATTTCTTGGTCAGTGCGTTGAGTATAGGAGTTGGAAGGTCATGCTGCGGCTGTACAGGACATTGGTTAGATCTCTATTGGAATACTGTGTGCAATTCTGGCTTCCCTGCTGTAGGAAGGATGTTGTGAAACTTTAAAAGGTTCAGAAAAGATTTACAAGAATGTTTCCAGGGTTGGAGGATTTGAGCTATAGGGAGATGCTAAATAGACTGGGACTATTTTGCCTTGAGTGTCGGAGGCTGAGGGGTGACCTTATGGAGGTTTATCAAATCACAAGGGGCCTGGATAGGGTAAATAAGCAAGGACTTTTCCCCAAGGTGAGGGAGTCCACATCTAGAGGGTGAGAGCGGAAGATTTAAAAGGGACCTAAGGGTCAACTTTTTCATGTAGAGGGTGGTGTGTGTATGGAATGAGCCGTCAGAGGAAGTGGTAGAGGCTGGAATAATTACAGCATTTAAAAGGCATCTGGATAGATAGATAAATGGGAAGGGCTTAGAGGGATATGGCCCAAACGTTGGCAAATGTGACTGGATTAATTTAGGGTAACTGGCTGGCCTGGATGCGTTGGACCAAAGATCTCTTTCTGTGCCATGTATCTCTACGACTTTAAGACACCAAATGACCTTCTTCTGCTGCTGTTTTCAATGTTTCTATGGGTATTTTAAGTACTTTTCTTTTAAAGAAAGTTTGGCAGTTTTGGACCTCACATTTCCTAGTCAATGTAAAAAGTGGAGATGGGAAATCCACAATCCATTTGGCCCATTGAGTCCACACCAACGCTCCAAAGGTCAGTCTACCCAGACCCATCCCCATACTCTATCACAGCGTTTCCCATGGCCAATCCACCTAACTTGCTTGTCTTTGGCCTGTGGGAGGAAACCAGAGCACCTGACATGCGAAGAATGTGCAAACTCCACACAGACAGTCACCTGAGGGTGAAATCGAACCCGGGTCCCTGGTGCTGTGAGGCATCAGTGCTAACCACTGAGCCACCGTGCCACCCCATAGGACAATTGGCCTAATAGAAGGAAAACTATATGTTTGTTTCTGGGTCAACATTCTCATTGTGCATTCTGTAAGTCTTTCTGATTCCTCTTACCCTGAGCAAATTGGAATGCAGCCATTTGTCTAGTAAGGGCCAGTGGCTCAACGCCAAGCTTATCCTTTAACCGAGGCCACAGATTTGTGTTTCTTGTTTGATGTAGATGTGAATGCCTTTAAAATAAGACAGACCTGTTTAAAAGGGATCTCGTCAATGGTAGCTATGTTATTCTTGTCATTTCTTTGATTGAACCTTCATAAAATCTAACTGATGGCATCTGTGACAATGTTACCTCGCAATGCTGGAAGTTTCTTCAGGGTTTGTGGTTCATTAAGAACACAGTAGTCTCTTGACAGGTAGAGGCACATTCTGGTTTTCTTGTTTCTTGGAGCAAGAATCACAACTTTCTAAAAATGAATCTGTTTTAGCCTCTCCGAACAAACTCTAGTTTTGATCCCCTGGAGCTCCAGAAGCTAAAGCATGACCTTTTAGAGGTTTATAACATCATGAGGGGCAGGGATAGGGTGAGTAGCCAAGATCTTTTACCAGGGTAGGGGAGTCAAAAACTAGAGGGCATAGGATTAAGGTGAGAGGGGCGACGATTTCTAAGGGGAAACTTTTTCATGCAGTGGATTGTGTGTGTACAGAATGAGTTGCCAGAGGAAGTGGTATGTGCCATTACAGTTACAACATTTAAAAGGCATTTGGGTCAGGCCATGGATAGGAAAGGTTTAGAGCGATGTGGGACAAACACAAGATTTAGTTTAGGAAACCCGTATGGCATGGACAAGTTGGACCAAAGACTGTGTTTCCATGCTGTATAACTCTGTGTGTCAGACAGAGACAGCAATGAACTGCCAAAGGACTGTCTTCTACGGAAATGTTGGGAAAATGAGTTGAAAGCTGCTGTTGAAAATATTGTCCTTTCTTCTTAACCAATATCTAATGCATGACAGCGGCAGATATTAATTGCATGTAAATGTATGGAATTATGCATATCTACATAATGCTGGATTAGTTATTTAGTCATCACCAGCACTTACTGTAAAGTGGCAATGAAAATGGTGATGTATTCATTACCACCCAGCTAGTTCCCCCAGGGTCAGAGATAGTGCTCTTCCTTTTGTGGAATTGGACATAGAGTTATCATGGCACAGAAGGAGATCTTCCAGCCCTTCGGGTCTATGTTCAGCTCTCTGTACAGCAATATGGTTAGCACCAATATCATATACTATCCTCATAGACCTAAAAGTTTACTCCCCTCAGGACCTCACTTAGTTTTCATTTTGAAATCCTTTCCCATCCCTGTTCCCACTTTCCCGAGTAGCACGAGTAGCAAGTTTCTGGGCAAAAGAAAGTTGTCCCTCCAGTTGTTTTGTGAAAATCCTAAATCTGGTCATGGCACCTTTAGCTATTGAAGCAGCTTTTCTTTGTCTACCTTATTCAAAACTGTCATTGCCTTGTAAACTTTTATAAAATCTACGTTCAACTTACTTTGCTCCAAGGAGAACATCACCAACTGAACGTGGAGGTCAAGATCCCCCATCCCTGTAACCATTCTGGTCAGTCTACTCTGCGTTGTCTCAAGGAATCTCACATCTTTCCTGAAGTGTGGTGCCCAAGAACGGATACAATGATCCACTTGTGGCCTGACGAAAGCTTTCTAAAGGTTCAGTGCAATGTCCCTTTCATACTCAACACTTAAATTTACAAAACCCAAATTCGCAAATGCAGTGCACATTGATCTTTGGCTATGGCCTACCACTTCATGGAGCCTTGGTGAATGGATGCATATAGATCTTATCGACAGCACCTTCCAAACCCATGACCACTCCCATCCATAAGGACAAGGGCAGCATGTACATAGGAACACCACCCCTGCAAGATCGCCTCCAAGCCACTCACCAACCTGACTTGGAAACATATCACCTTTCCTTCACTGTCACTAGATCAAAATCCTGGAATTCCACACTATCTCTCCCCACCTCCAACACCAATCAATGGCATTGTGGTCTACCCAAGGCAGGGGGACTGCAGCGGTTCAAGAAGGCAGCTCACCACCACCTTCTCAAGGGGCAACTAGGGACAGGCAATAAATGCTGGCAGGTATCAGACATTTGAGTGTGACTTACGAGGCAGGTCCCTGACCCCTCTTCAAACAGAGCTACAGTCAGCCATACAAAACCAGAGCTTGTTGAAACACACCAGGGTGTAAGGCAGAGGAGTATTGTAATCTCCCAGAGATGTTAGAGTCCTCTGAAGAGGTTTAAAAAACAATTAGAACCCAAACCCAACTTTGATCTGTCCAGTTCTGGGCTTCATTGAGAAGAGGCAGTGCATGGGTCAGCAGAAAGGTCAGTACCTAACCTCTCCGTGCCAATTCAGAACAAGATGCCCAGGCCTCAAAAATCCAGGAACGTCAGAAGAAGCATAATGGGTGACAGGAGAGAATAGTAACAACAAGCACAATTACTGACGGTGTGACATTGTGCCCTTGTGGTTACTGATCTCGTAATGTCCACTGCATGAGAGTGACATGGGCACTTTAAAAGCAGTTCTGGCTCATGTTATGTTTTTATTTAAATTTTTAGCATTGATAGCCAGAGACTATTTCCCAGGGCAGAAATGGCTAGCACGAGGGGTCATAGTTTTAAGCTGGTTGGTGGAAAGTATGTCAGGGCGGGTTCTTTACACAGAGTTGTGAGAGCATGGAATGCGTTGCCAGCAGCAGTTGTGGAAGCAAGGTCATTGGGGTCATTTAAGAGACTGCTGGACATGCATATGGTCACAGAAATTTGAGGGTGCATACATGAGGATCAATGGTCGGCACAACATTGTGGGCTGAAGGGCCTGTTCTGTGCTGTACTGTTCTATGTTCTATGTTCTAATAGTGAATACCAACTGTTAGCACTTTGCAATCAGTCCGTAAATTTAACCTAATTTAAAGCCAGTTCATTCCAAAGACCTCTTGTTCAGCTTGAAAGCCTCCTGACAAGATGAGCTGGTCGATCTGCATCTGCCTTGCTGACTACATACTACTGTCATCTGGATGTTATAACATGGCAGCATCTGAAAGCACATTCACAATCCTGCTGAGATTAGGATGCTGGTCGATTTAAGATGTCAGTTGTATCTACCGCCAATGCTGCCTCTCAATGTTTCAAGGAAGATTTAGCCTTTTTAGATTGTGCACTACAGTTTCTCATGTTGGGGTGAGGGTACTGTATCTTTTAGCAGAGACATTTGGAACAAGGGAGCTTAGGCAGGGACAAAATCTTTCCTTTTAAAGGATGTGATTATCTTTTTTTCTTGTTTTTGTTTTGTCCCTTTTATTCTTGGAGAAATTTCTTTTTTAAATCCAAGCATTGAAAGTTTCGATACATCTCTGGAAGGGACTGATTCGGAAGGGTGACAATACCCAATATAAAAGAGAATGTGTCCCTACCTTACAGAAGGTGAAACGAGACAGGGTGATGGGCTGTGCCTCTATAGAGTAATACCATGTGTGCTTTTATTCAATGCATGAGTTATCTGAGGTCCCTGCCATAAGGCTATGAGTATTCTCTATTTAAGTAAAAATATTACAAATGGGACAAATAAAATTGAGCAAAACCAGTTATGACGTTGTTGTTCATTCACAATTTTGTATTTTTTTCTAAAAGTTTAACTTGTTGAATTCTCAAAGGATATCCAGTTGAGGGTTTATTGCTTTAAGCCACTCACCAGTGCAAATAATATTATTCCATACTGTTCAATAGGTTTAAGGTGAGAATTGTGTAGTCTCTCGTTTGTTAATTTCCCAATGGCCCTATTTTCCCTAAATTTAAAGGTGCACCTCTGTTCAGAGATGACTCCAGTAGCTATATTGAGACTTTCAGCAGATTTGCTGACGCTGCTAGACCTACACTGAAACTATAACAAAGAAAAAAACATCACAGTGTATTTCACTGAAGTGTACGGGAAACACATGGCAAGTCCTGGTAGAAGAGATAAGGAGGGATGATTGAACATTTGGCCAAACAGGAAGGCGTAACTTAGGTCCTAAAGGGGCATTGGGTGGGGTGTGGGATGAGAGGCAAAAGGCTTTAATAAGGGAGTGCAGAGAGTGGAGAATAGATCACCAAAATGCATGTGTGTTCGGGAAACAGGTGGTAAAGGGTGGAAGATGATCAAAAGATCAAGGTTGGACAAATTGAAAGTTTGAGGAGAAAGGGGCTCATCATAAGCTGGGAAAAGTTAAGGCTTAAGGAGAAAGGATTAGTAAGATTGACAGTGCAGAAGCCAGTGTAGTTTAGTGAGGAGGATATGATGTAAGACAGGAGACTAATAGCAGAGTTTTGGATAATCTAAAATTGCTGCATTAGCCAGGATAACATTCGAACGTTACTATATTGTGGTCACACTAGTAAAAATGTGCACTACAACACCAGTGGATTCAACTCACAAATAAATCTCGAGATGAGACTTGCCTTAACAAACTCTTCTTTTATTCCTTGTTTGTAAAATATGATGGTCATTGGCAGACACTCCCAGCTCCATTAACCTTGTACAGCTGTGGTAAATGTGATAAATGTTAACCTAAATCTGAGTGGACTGAACATCATTAATTCCATTTAAATTGCTGCATCATTTCTGTTGGATCCTAATTCAGCACTATAAAGCAGTGTTTTTTTTTTCGCTTATGTGTCACCCTTTTGCCAATGTCATCAGAAATAACATTACACAGTCCCTATGTCACTCATAGCCCACAAGATCGGTTGAGGGACTTGAGATATGAGAGGTGACCTAGAGCTTAAATTTTAAATGCAGCCCAACCTTCTGCAAAACATATTGACAAGTTATTGCTGCACATAAACAGACCATCTCAAATCTAAGTATTTGGCACTAACTATGACAACACCAGCTCCCAGTCACCTAACCCTCTATCTTTCTCATTGCTGTTGACTGGCAGCAGGCAGCACGGGGGATCTGTAGGGCCCGAGGTGTGTGTTGATTTGTGGAGATAGAAAAGGTTGACACTAAAGCCAAGGGTGCTGTTTCACTTGTGCTCTACAGATCTATAATGAATTGCAGAAATCATTTTGGATGCACTGAAGTAGGTCAAATGCAACAGTAACATGCATGAATTTGCACACAAGTTAGGATCTTAAAGCCTTAAGATGCTTTTCCAATCATCTTTATATTGAGAGTGAAATGGGTTGCATGTACCTTCAATGTTGGTTGAGTTGCTGACATTTTATACAGACATCTTACTCAGACGTTTGGATAAATAGGTGGAAATAAATTTGAAGGCTTTCACTTTGTCATATGCCATTTATCGCACACATCTCAATAATTTAGTGGCCCTTTTCAACAATCCAATTTTAACAAACGTTTTTGTTAAAATGAAAGGTAGTGTAAAGTACTTTGGGTTTCGGCTTACGTACACTGGTGGTATCGGTGGAATTTGCCTGATAACAACAAAATTGGGGAGTTTTAAGCACAAATTGCATTCAGTGTGGTTTGAGATTTTATTGCTTTATTTTTAGAAAAAGGCTTTGCACTGGAAACAAGCCTTGTCAACAAAACTGGTTGCACACTCCAGGATACAATAATTCCCTAATCCCAGCTGTCCTTCAAGAAAGTTCCAGAAATTAAGCTGGAATGTTTGGTTGCAAGGATGCATCTAGATTCCTTTAGAAGGTTTTGAATTTTTTTTTGTTAAATGTGCAAAGGGATTCAATACTATCACCCTATCGAGGAGGTGATGGCATAGTGTTGTTATCTCTGGACATTTAATCCACGGCAGGTGGTGAAATTTGATTCCAATTTGAAAGAATCTGGAATCAACAGTCTGATAATGACCACGAAATCATTGCCGATTCTGGTTCACTCGTCATCCTTACTGGGTCTGGCCTACATGTGACTCCAGACCTACAGCATTGTGCTTGACTCTGAACTGCCCTCTGGGCAATTAGGGGTGGGAAATAAATGCTGGCCCAGCCAGTGACACCCTTATCCCGTGAATGAATAAAAAATATTTTGGTTAGCAGAAATTTTTTTATGTTTATAAAATGTATTAATCAAATCTTAGAGTATTTTGCTTTAAATTTTGCTTTAAAACTTGTTATTTTATGAGCACAGTTTTTAAAGTCTATCTGTTTGTGCTCATTCATGGCAGGAGTAGTGTTAGAGCCCCGAACAATTTATATCAATGATTTGGAGATCAATTGTATTTCCAAGTTGGCAAATGACACAAAAAGTTGGTGGGAATGAGAGTTATGAGGAGGATGTGAAGAAGCTTCAGGGGGATTTAAATAGGCTGAGTAAGTCGGGGAACAGCATGGCAGATGGACTATAATGTGGATTAATATGAGGTGGTCCACTTTGAGGGAAGGAAGAAAGATGCAGAGTTTTGTTTTTCTTAAATGATGGGAGATTGGAGAGTGTTGACCAAGCTGTCCTCCTTCATGAATCCCTGAAAGCTGACATCAAGGTGCAGCAAAGCCATTCAGATGTCACATGGTATGTTAGCCTCTATCGCAAGATGATTTGAGTACAGGAACAGAGATGTTCTGTCTCAGTTATACACTCATAGAGTCTTAAAGATATACAGCATAGAAACAGACCCTTTGATCCAACTTATCCATGCCAACCAGATGTCCTATATAAATCTAGTTCCATTTTCCAGCATTTGACCCATATCCTTCTAAAACCTACCTATTCATATGCCCATCCTGATGCCTTTTAGATGCTGTAATTGTACCAGCCTCCACCACTTCGTCTGGCAGCACATCCTCTGCGTGAAAAAGTTGCCCCTTAGGTTGAAAAAAAAACACATTATCAAAAAGAACCCACTCTGCTCACTATTGTGGATTTACCAATAAGAGACACTAGCCACATAGCTACTCCCCAGCTGTGATCTCCCCTTACAGTTTTCCCCAACGTCAGCTGTGAATTTCGCTGCTTATTTATTTTTCTTAGACAAATTCTGCCATCCAGAGGTACTTGAAATCAAACAGCAGAAGTAGTTCACTGCTGTAGGTTTCTTTCTCCATTGATTCACTCCCCACCACAGTACACTGCCTTTGTCTCTCTTCCTCCTGTTTTAAAGTGCCATGGCTTTGATGTTTTCTTTCCCAAAGTTCCAAAACAATGCAACAGCTTTTAAAACAGTAATTACTGCTCTTAGAATTTGAGGAAATCAGCTTAAACGCTGAAAATGCTTCAAAAAAAGAGTAGCTCTTACAGCCACAAGTTTTTACCCGTTTTCCCTCGTGGATTATCAGTTTTATGGGGCCTACAGTTTTGTGTACAGTCGTGATCCCCCTTGCCCCAAGAAAGACACATTTCCAGAAAGGGAATAGAGCAGAGAATAAACCAGACTGATGCCTGGGATGCTGGAACTGGCCTCCGATGAGAGACTGAGGAGATTGTGTCTGTATTCTCTGGAGTTTAGCAAAATGTAAGGTCATCTGATGGGCACTTATAAAATTCTGAAAGGGATAGACAGAGCAGATGCAGAAAACATGTTTCTCCAGACTTGAGTCCAAAATAAAAGACACCCATTTAGGACTAAGACGAGGAGGAATCTATTTGCTGGAAGGGTGGTGAATTTTTGGAATTTACACCGACGGCTGTAAACTCAGTCATTAAGGATATTCAAGACAGAGATTGATAGAGTTTTAGTTACTAATGACATTGAGGAATATGGAGATAGCTCAGGAACATGACATTGAGGTTGATGATGAACCATTATCTAGAATGGTGGAGCAGGCATGAAGGGCTGAATATTAAATGTGTTTTTCAGCATTTGCTCGTTTCTCATTTCTGTGGTCTAGTTACTGTCCTATGTTGTTCCACCATGAAAGCTCATCTCCTGTACTCAGTGCTTTGGCTAAAAAGGGATTTGTGGAGGTGTACTCCAAGGTCCATACGTTCATGGAATCATCAAGTCCCTACAGTGTGGAAAACTGGCCCTTCAGCCCAACAAGCCCACACCGATCCTCAGAGCATCCCACCCAGACCAATTCCCTTATGACTACCTAATCTGCACCTCCCTGAATACTACAGGGAATTTAGCACAGCCAATCCACCTAGCCTGCACATCTTTGGACTGTGGGAGGAAACTGGAGCACCCAGAGGAAACCCATGCAGACACGGGGAGAATGTGCAAATTCCACACAGACGGTCGCCTGAGGCTGAGTCCCTGGCACTATGAGCAGCAGTGCTAACCACTGAGTCACTGTGTCGGCCCAAGAAGAAGCAAACTCTGCTGTTTCTGCCTAGTCTCAAACCAGGGACCTTTTGCGTGTGAAGTGAACATAATAACCACTACACCACAGAAACACCACTCACTACATTTCTCAGTAATTTACTATGTACACATAAGATCACGAGAGGTAGGAGCAGAAGTAGGCCATTCAACTCAGCGAATCTGCTCTGCATTTCAATGTGTTTGTGGCTCATCTGATTATCCTCGAACTCCACGTTCCTGTCTTTTCCCTATAACCCTTGATTTCCTTTCTGATTTAAAATCTGTCTGACTCACAGCCTTAAATATACTTAATCCAGCCTTGACGGCACTCTGCAGTAAGGAATTCCATAGATTCACAATCCTTGAAGAGAAGAAATTTCTCCTCAACTCTGGTAAATACGTGACCGTTTACTCTGAGATTGTGACCTATTGTCCAATACTTCCCCACAAGAGAAAACAACACTTCCACATCTACTCTGTCAAGCCCTCTCAAGATCACGTTTCGAGAATGTCGCTTATTATTCTTCTAAACCCCAAACAGTACAGGCCCAACCTGTTCAACCTCTTCCCCTAAGACAGTCCCTCCATAACTGGGATCAGCCTTCTTCAGGACTGCCTCCAACACCCCTACACTTTTCCGTCATTAAGGGGACCCAGAACTGTTCACAGTATTCCAACAGTGGTATAACTAGTGCCTTGTGTAGTTTTCGCAAGACTTCCTCTTTGTATACTCCATTTCCTTTGAAATAATATTGAATATTCCATTGGCCTTGCTTACGACCTGCTGAGTCTGGATGCAAGCTTTTTGCGATTTTGCACAGGGACCCCCAACATTTCTTCAGTGTGCTTTCCTTAATGCTGATATATACTATCTCCAATACCATGGGCTCTTATCCAGTCAACTAGCCTATTGTATCATACCTCATCTTCTGAAAAAGTCATACGGATAGGTAGAGGAATAGGAAGGGTTTAGAGGGATGTGAGTCAGATGCTGGCAAATGGGACTAGATTAATTTAGGGTATTGGGTTAGCATGGACAGGTTGCTCTGAAGGGTCTGTTGCTATGGCTCTATAAAACCAAAGAATAATACATCTACTGCTTCATTCTTCTGCCCCATTTGTTACCTCCTCAAAGAGTTCTGGTAAATTAGTCAGGCAGGATTCGACCTTCAAGGTAAGGGCAATAACATTTGGCCTGGCCAGTGAGGTCCATGCACCATGAATTAATATGAAGCGATGAGGACTCTGCCTGATCCCATTTCTAAATGCTTGCTGTTACATCCTTTGCAGTAGATTCTAATGTTTTCCCAATCACAGATCTTAAACAGATTAGCCTGTAGATTAACGTTTTTGTCTCCTCTTTCTCAAGTGAAGGTGTTATGTTGACTGTATTCCAATTCTCTGGGATTTTTCCAGAACCTAACAATTATTGGAAGATTGCTACCACTACATCTACAAACTTTGCAGCTACTTCCTTTAACGTTATATGATACATTCCATCAGGCCCAGAGAACTGTCAGTCATTAGCCTCATTAGTTTGCCTAGTACTTATTCTCCAATGATATTTTTTTAAAATCTCGACTCCTTCTTTTCCCGTTTGACTATTTAGTTTGGAAAAATAGTGCTTTCTTCTGTGAAGACTCATACAAAGTATTTATTCAACTCCCTCGCTATTTCCTGGTTCCCCATTACATTTTCTCCAGCTTCGTTCTCTTAAGAGCCTGTGTTAACTTTGGCCTCTCTCTTTCTTTTTGTACATTTTAACAAGCTTTTACTGCTCCTCTTGATATGACTTATGAGTTTAACTTCAAAGCTTATCTTCTCCCTCGTTATATTTTCTTCGATCACCTTTTTGTTAGTTTTTGAAACTTTCCTATTCCTCCAGCAGATGACTAATCACTGCCACATTGTTTGTTTCTTTTCTTTCAATTTGGATAGCCATGATTGGTTAATCCCTTTCCTGGAATCATTCTTTCTCATTGGGATACCCACATCGATCGTCTTGTTACTGCCTCAAAAAATTTGATCAGGGTTGCATGAGAACATAGGAAATAGGAGCAGGAGTAGGCCATCTGGCCCATTGAGCCTACTGTACCATTCAATAAGATCACAGCAGATCTTTTCATGGATTCAGCTCCACTTGCACTCCCGCTTACCATAACGCTTAATTCCTTTGCTATTCAAAAAACTATCTATCTTTGCTGTAAAAACATTCAACAAAGTAGACTCAGCTGCTTCACTAGGCAGGGAATTCCACAGATTCACAACCCTTTGGATGAAGAGGCTCCTCCTCAACTCAGTCCTAAATCTGCTCCCCCTTATTTTGAGGCTGTGCGCCCTCGTTCTTGTGCAAAGCATTTATTCAACTCACTTGCCAGTTCCTAGTTCCCTATTACTGTTTCTCCAGCCTCATTCTCTTAAGGGCCAATGGTAATTTTTGGCCTGTCTGTTCCTTTTTAGGGTTAGTCTGACATGAGCTTCTTTTTACAACTTCATCATTAGTCTTTGATTAATGTCCTGACTTTGTGAAGATTTATCATGCCTTTGTGAGTTTTTTTTGCCCAATAATTTTTACTTGCCCAGGATTATGTTGTCTGACTTGTAATTAATCAATTTATCCCTTTTTAAACAGTGGTACAATGTTCAATGTTCAATGTTCTCCAGCGCAACACTCAGAACCAAAGAGGCAACTTCCCCCCACAGTTATCGAGAACGCCCTTGACCGCGTCTCCCGCGTTTCCCGCAACACATCCCTCACACCCCGCCCCCACCACAACCGCCCAAAGAGAATCCCCCTCGTTCTCACACACCACCTCACCAACCTCCGGATACAACGCATCATCCTCCGACACTTCCGCCATCTACAATCCGACCCCACCACCCAAGACATTTTTCCATCCCCACCCCTGTCTGCTTTCCGGAGAGACCACTCTCTCCGTGACTCCCTTGTTCGCTCCACACTGCCCTCCAACCCCACCACACCCGGCACCTTCCCCTGCAACCGCAGGAAGTGCTACACTTGCCCCCACACCTCCTCCCTCACCCCCATCCCAGGCCCCAAGATGACATTCCACATCAAGCAGAGGTTCACCTGCACATCTGCCAATGTGGTATACTGCATCCACTGTACCCGGTGTGGCTTCCTCTACATTGGGGAAACCAAGCGGAGGCTTGGAGACCGCTTTGCAGAACACCTCCGCTCAGTTCGCAAAAAACAACTGCACCTCCCAGTCGCGAACCATTTCCACTCCCCCTCCCATTCTTTAGATGACATGTCCATCATGGACCTCCTGCAGTGCCACAATGATGCCACCCGAAGGTTGCAGGAACAGCAACTCATATTCCGCCTGGGAACCCTGCAGCCCAATGGTATCAATGTGGACTTCACCAGTTTCAAAATCTCCCCTTCCCCTACTGCATCCCTAAACCAGCCCAGTTCGTCCCCTCCCCCAACTGCACCACACAACCAGCCCAGCTCTTCCCCTCCACCCACTGCATCCCAAAACCAGTCCAACCTGTCTCTGCCTCCCTAACCTGTTCTTCCTCTCACCCATTCCTTCCTCCCACCCCAAGCCGCACCCCCATCTACCTACTAACCTCATCCCACCTCCTTGACCTGTCCGTCTTCCCTGGACTGACCTATCCCCTCCCTACCTCCCCACCTATACTCTCTCCACCTATCTTCTTTTCTCTCCATCTTCGGTCCGCCTCCCCCCTCTCCCTATTTATTCCAGAACCCTCACCCCATCCCCCTCTCTGATGAAGGGTCTAGGCCCGAAACGTCAGCTTTTGTGCTCCTGAGACGCTGCTGGGCCTGCTGTGTTCATCCAGCTTCACATTTTATTATCTAGGAAAAGGATGGCTACAGCTTCTGCTTCCTCTCTTTAGCACCCAAGGAAGTGTTTAACCCACCTTCAGAAATGTTAAACCTTTAAATAATACCCCTTAACTCCTTTCACTATGTTAACTTCATTGACCATTTCCATTCTTGCTCCCAGATGACCGTGTCTGTATCGTCTGTTCTGTCGAAGGGAGAAATGATCAAAGGATATTGTCCAGGCCTTAGGAAGGTTTGCAGTGGAGTTCCCCACAGGTCGAAATTGTGATACTTTTCCTGATAAATATTAATGATTGGGATCTTGGTGTGCAGGAGACAATCTCTAATGTCGCACATGTCACAAAACTTGGAAGAATTGTAAACTGTGAAGAGGACAGATGATTTCAAAGAGCCATCGACAAGCTAGTGGAGTGAGGCAATCAGCTTTAATATGGACATGTGCCATTTTGTACAAAGAATATTGAGAGACAATATAAAATAAAAGTCTAAGGTTGTGCAGATTAGATGGATTGGTCATGCTAAGTTGCCCATAGTGTCCAGGGATGTGCAGGCTAGGTGGGTTAGACATGGGAAATGCAGGGTTACAGGGATAAGGTGGGGGACAGGTCTGGTTGGGATGTTCTTCAGAGGGCCAGAGTGGACTCATTGGGCTGAATGGCCTGCATCCGCACTGTGGGGATTCTACGATTCTAAAGAGTCCCGTGCTAAAGTATGTGCAGGAGCAGAGAGACCTCGGTATATATGTTAATGCATACAGGGTTCCAGGCCGGACATAGATTTCAAGACCAGAGAGGATATGCTAATTCTGTAGAGGACACCTCTTCGACCTCAGCTGGAATGTTGTGTACAGTTCCTAACATCCCACATTGGGAAGGGTGTGAATGGCGTTGGTGAAAGTCTGGTAGAAGTTTACAAGCATAGTCCCAGGGATGAGGATGTTCAATTATGAGGAGAAGCTGGGTATGTTTTCTTTGGGACGCAGAAGGCTAAGGGAAAGTCTAGTCGAAGTTTCCAAAATCTTGAGGGATCTGGACAGTGTAGATGGGGGATAAAACATTCCTGCTCGTTAAAAGGATTGAGAACGAGCAAGCACAGTTTTAAAGTGTTTTGCAAAAGCGGCAAACACCAGGTGGAGAAGAGTGCGTTTCGCACAGTGATTGGTTAGGATTTGGATCACTGTCTGGAAGTGTGGAGAAGATAGGTCCACTTGAGGCATTCTATCTAAACAATCAATGTGCGGGGGTCCGGGGAATGAACAGAACGCCAGCGTGCTCAGAGAGCCAGTGCAGGTACGATGGACTGCATGTTTCCAGCTGCTCTCCATTAAATCTGTGCTTCTGATAACAGTTGCAACAATTTGATAAAGACCCGTTCCAACATTCTCCACCTCCAACACACGTTACCCCTATAGCCACTAACTTTCTTCTGTCATCTTCTTAATACAAATGCCTTGAATTTATTGGTCTCTTTTTGGGGGAGCTTAGACACCTAGACAAAACTGTTTCACTATCTGAGACTGAGCAGAGGAACTATATTTGCAGCACCATTCTTAAAGTATATCAATGTGTAAATCCATCTTGGACCCTAACATTTTCCTACTTTTAATATGAAACAATGATTCCAACCACAGCACTGTTAGGCTTGTGCTATTTTGGATGGTGCTGATTAATTCCTGGCAATTGTCTTTCTCTTTATTTTAAAGAGGAAGTATATGCCTTTGGACAGATTGTCCCAGCACTGTTCGTGATTGTAAAGCCTAATTCCAGCTGCTAAGCCTATTATTTTAGTAGAGGCTTTTTCAGTATAGATACGGATAGCAAAACAGGCTCACAATTTGAGGAGGAAGCCCTCGCAAATTGTTTGGCAAATCCAGCTCTGTGCAGAGAAAGAGAGCACGAGTGAAGACAATATGTCGCAATCCCAGAGGCAGGCTAGAAAATCCCCCTCCAAACCCCACACTGCTTCAAGACTTGGAATTGAAAATCTCCCATCAGATAGATCCCAAATCAGCTCTGCCATCCTGGATTGAGAATGAGACTCTTTGAGTGCTGTGTTTGTGTCTGTTTGTACAAGTATTCAGCATTCCTTCTGTAATACATGTGAGCTGAAGGTGTAGAACAGGACAGAAATCATTCTTCTGTATTCACAATATCTGTCTCCCCGATGCCTCCTTCTATGATTCACATCATTTAGAAAATGAAAATTCTGACATCTGTCCAAAAAATGCACATGTTTTGGGCTTGTGTTGTACTGAAGCATTAGACAGGGATGTTTTCCAGTTCCAAAAAGCCCCATTTTGATAAATGGGGCCATCTTGTGGGCAAATTATTCACATGTCCGCTGGTCTCTGCACAGTTCTACATCATCAATCGACACACAGCCCACTGCCACTCTTAATTCACTGCTGATTCAGTCATCTCATAATTTATCAAACTTGTATTTTCCTGGGTTGGCTACTTAATCAAGTTACAGGATGATTCATCTTAGATTAACCCCAAAAAAAAGGCTTTGAACAACCAAAGGAAAATAACTGAACACACATAACAACGTGTAGAGCTGGGTGAACACAGCAGGCCAAGCAGAATCTTAAAGAGAAAGACAATTGCCAGGAATTAATCAGCACCATCCAAAATAGCACAAGTCTATCAGAGCTGTGGTTGGAATCATTGTTTCATATTAACGTGTAGAGCTGGGTGAACACAGCAGGCCAAGCAGAATCTTTTAAGAGCGGAGTGTGCCAGCGATATCTTAAGTACGAAGCTGTCATTGATGGGGAGGCCTCAGACATGCTCTTGGGGGTCACATTTTCCTTCCTGGCTTCCTGTTGGTTGTAGAGGCCTGACAGGCCCAGGGCAAGGAACTCCAATATTGCCTAGGGCTGGGTGAGAGTGGCCTGCGTCAAGTGGACTCCAATCTTCTTTTGTTGGTTTTTCTGGCCATCGACAAATGTGTGACCTGTAGGCCTGGACATCCCTCATTGGCCTTGGTGCATTGACCCTGTCCGCGAATGGTCACAGAAAAACAAGGAGGGGGGCTTCTGCATCTTCTGCTTTTTATTTTGTACTTATTGTTGACTCGCTCATATTCAGCTGCCACTGACTGACACCAACCTTAGCACTAGAACCTCCTTTTCACTCAGTCATAACCTCTTCAGCTTACCAAATACCTCCTTCAATGGGGCAATTTTGTTTCACGTTTGCCTTGAGACAAATTGGAATGTCTTGGTGTAATGGCTCTGAAAGGGTTAGTATTCATGTTACAAGGGCTCCAACCATTCTGCTGATGTCTCACTCAGTGTGTGGGTGAAGAAGAGGGGATATGCAGAAGCTTTTGGAAGAAACAGATGTATCTGTACCTGTTCCCAAAGGTCACAGCAGTAATTACGCTGGACTGAATATGTGCGTACATTTTGCTGTCGAGCAATAAACAATAAATGTACCTCCTCTATGGATGTTCCATAGTAACTTATCCTCTACCATTAATCACTATGTAGGCCCCAGACAAAGTGAAGGTAATGGTGACAGTTAACTCCCTGAAACAACTCTTAACCAGATACCACATACTGGCAGAGTGGATGGTATGACCAATAGATAAAACTTCAAAGAAAATACAGACACTTCAGAAGAAGCCCCATAGCTTTTGCTAATTATTTTGATTTAAGAATAAACAAATTTCTTGAAAAAATAAGATTTAACAGAAGAGGTCAGTCTCCGGAAGAATTGTAAACAGTTTTGCTACGACCTCTGTAAGATTAACGATGTAAGTGGAAATCGAAATTCATAAGAGATAGCATTTTTTGAGGTGGTTGTTTTGTTTGTCCGGCTGGTAGGTTAGTTTGACGATGTTTTGTCACCATACTAAGTAACAGTACACCTCCGAGGAAGCATTGTGGGTCTGTCCCACTTGTTATTTAAGTGGGTCCGGTCTGATGTGGAGGTTGGCCTCATTTCTGTTTTGCTTTGTAGTGGTTGGTAAATGGGGTCTAATTCCCACATGTTTGTTGATGGACTTCGGGGTTGAGCACCAGGCCTCTAGGAATTTCTGTGCGTGTCTTTGGTTGGCTTGACCTAGGATGGTTACGTTATTCCAGTCGAAATGGTGGCCTTCTTTGACCGAGTGTATGGAACTGAGTGATAGTTGGTCGCGTCTCTTGGTAGCTCGTGTACCCTGATGGCTAGATTTCTCCTGGTCTGTCCAAAGTAGTGTTTGTGACAGCCCTTAAATGGAATTTAATGTAGAACGTTGGTCCTGTTAGTTGTGGGTATGGGATCCTTTTTTCTTGTCTGTAGTTGTTGTAGCATAGCTGTAGGGTTTGTGTGCTACCACGATTCCCAGTGGTCGATGTAGTCTGGTGGTCATCTCTGATAGGTTCTTGATTTATGGCATGGTGACCAGTGTATCCAGGCATGCTGTGTCTTCCTGTTGTTGTCTGTTGAGTCAGTACCAGCAAACTACACTTCTTGGGTAGCCAAAAGATGCCGTGGACAGCACTTTTGTTGGGATTCTTGATGCAACTTTGTCAGATTTCTTACGGTCCAAGGAAGATTTAACTTTGAAGGAAGCTATTCAAGTCGAGCTGGGAGCAAGAACTAAAAAGCCTCATAGATTCTGTGAGGAGGAGACCAACAATACCTGAACAATGCAACAAACCCTTTCACCTTATAAGATACATACAGTCTAAAGAGGCACATGAGAAGCATACACCGAGAACAAAGCAAATACTTGACACTGAAAGCTAGTGTCAATGCTGTAGGACCACAAGATCTTATGGTCAGAGACAATGTCCAGCCTCACTAAGGAATACGATGTTTGTGAAACTGTCAGTCATTTCCAGAAAATGAGCAGAACTAATACATATCAAAACAGTGGAAATATTGCTAGTATCTCAAGCCAAGCTGTTCGCACAGCAGAATATTCGCTGCCATTGGAAATGATACCTGCATTTGATAAGAACCACCATTGAAGAAGCTGCCAAAAGCCTTCCTATGGGAACTAGGCAGTCCAGAAGAGAGAGAAGCTAGCTATCAATGGCCATCCTGTTAATTTTGTTCTTGATGCAGGAGCGAGGGGAACTGTCCTGTCAGACCAACAAACAGAGGTTACAGCTGACCAAGATAAGATTGGATGGTACAGATGGACTAACTGATAGAATAGAAATGTGGGAAATCAGAGCAGTTACACACTAATACATCACATGCAAAAGAGTTGGAACTTTATGTGATGTTCACATTCAACCACCTTCGTCTTTGAGTTTGCACATATTTCTCTACCTCATCAGACAATCGAGTGAAAACCCGATGAAGGGCCTAGGCCCAAAACGCCAGCTTTTGTGCTCCTAAGATGCTGGTTGGCCTGCTGTGTTCATCCAGCCCCACACTTTGTTATCTCGGAACTTTCCAGCGAACAACTAGTCCAGAAGCCAACAGCTGTCTAAACACTAGCCCAGAATCAGGCCATTCTTAACCAACCAGTTTGAGACGACCAGTAGAAGATTCCAATAAAATCAGAAGTAACTGGAGAAACTCAGCAGGTTTGGCAGTGGAGAAAAAACAGTGACTCAGTGACTCCTCTTCAGAAGTGGGAAATTCCAAAGGGCTTTCCAGACGCATGGCAGAACCCAACAGAAGAAAGAATTGATGAGATCAGTAGTGTTGGCGTAAGAGACCTGTTTGATGTCCTCAATTTGGATGAGGTCAATGAGTTCATAACTAACAGAAATGTTCAATCCTCTGTCATCCTAACGTGAACAGGCCATGTTTATGACAGAGAGAGAGGTTATTGCTCACACAGCACTTTCACTATCACAGATGGGAATATGACAAAGCTTACTTCCCCACAACCAGAATGGATGGCATTCTGCCCAAGTGAGGTGAGCTGAACTGGAGAGTTAACCCGACCTCCAGAGATCCAGCACACTACCAGAAAGAAGCACTTCACATACTACAAATGAGAAATCCAGGGAAACCACAAGGAAGAAAGTCCCTTGTTTTAAAGCAGTGGCTGTTTTCCAGGAAAGAGATTCTGTGATTGAGGATCCTCCAGAGAACGCAATGGAACAATGACAGCATCTATAAGGAACACCTTCCTCTGTACAGGACATGCCATGAAATAAAAGATCCTCCAACTGAGAAATGACCCAGCAATCAGAACCAGGATCAACAATCCACTTGTGAGAAACATACCATTCACCATTAAACTCAGCATCCTTTGACAAAGTGAATTCGTAGAATCATCATAGAATCCCTGCAGTGTGGAAGCAAGCCATTCAGCCCATCGAGTCCACACCAACCTTAATATCCAGACTGCCTGCATTTATTAAGTCAAAAACTCGGGGGAGATGAAGTAGTGACGAATGCAATATAGTGAATTATGGGGTAATGGCTTTATGGGAAGGTGTCCTATAAAGTAGGGGTTAATGTTCTTGTTACAATGGCTCCACAGTGAATGTTTTATTGCTGCTGGCTTTCAGAGGGAGCAGGTGTATCACTGCCAGCTCCCGTAGGCCCTGGTAATTGTGACTGACTGTAGTTGTCTTTATTGCTAAGAAGCAATAACTATTCTTATTTAGGAACAGAGCCTCTTTTGTAGATATTCGACAGTGGAGTGTCCTCTGCCACTAATCACTAAGTAGCCTCCAGGCAAAGGAGCAAAAACTAAACTTCCTGGAGAAACTCAGCAGGTCTGACAGTGTCTGTGGACAGAAGAGTTAAACTTTTGAGTCCACTGACCCTTCTTCAGAACTGACAAAGACAGAGGCCAAGACAAAGGAGGTTTGGTGTCAGCAACCCACCTCAAATAATCCTTACCACACAGAACATACTGGCAGTCCTGACTATTATTACAAGGTACCAGCAGCGATCATCTCAGAATGTCACATTAGAAGGCACCTCTCGCATAATAAGACCTGTATGGCACGATCACTGATATCTGCGCTCTCATGAATGTCATTGTACCCTTAGGCCGTCTTACCTGTCGATCAGTGAGTATGTGTTGAGACGTTGCCTGACCCTAGTGGGATGTTGGGGTGGCTAGTCATGATGCTGCTCCTACACAAAAGGCCAGCCTGTGTCTCATCCATAGAAGAGGTGCTCCCTACAACAGTTGGACTGGGCGGGACTGGGCTTCCATGTGATCAGGGCTACTTTAATTCCCTGGCACTTGGTATTACAGCAGCAACTTGCTCCTCTGAGAGGAGATCTGGGGAAAAATACTTTAACAAACCTCGGGTCCATGTAGCACACGCTGGCGCCAGAGAACAGCATTGAGCAGGAAGTGCACGTGCACAAGAGGGATGAATGAGATTTCAGGTCACCAAGCCGGCAGCAACTTTTCTAGTAAAGTCCAAAGAAGTCTTTAGTTGGAGTGTCCTGAATGTGATTGGTGGCATGTCGTTCCTTGTTGCTATGGCAGCAACGTGGTGGCTGAAACGACGGTTACTGAAATGGTGACAGCTTCAGTGTCAGCGACATATTGGGCCTGGTCTGCCCCTCCTTGCTATGGCGGTGCCTTCGGGGTTGGCTTTGGCAGTGTGGTAGGTCCGGTCTGGAAATCCTTGCTTTGGCGACGTCCCAAAGCCATTCCAGAAACCCAGGTGAACAAAAGCGGCACTTAGTTCTAACTTTGTCTCAATTATTTCTTTTGATAATTTCTGTCATTAAAATGGCGCCTAATTGTGACAACTTATACACATCTCACTGTCTTTTCATGAATACAAGTGACAATAAGTCCCTATTCTATTCTAAATCGTTTGTATGTGATGGGTGATGTTTGGATGTGACATGATGATTCATGCGTGAGGAGAAGCGGAATTTCTTCCACAATGCTGCACACAATTAATGATATCGAGATGCTTGGGAATAGAAATTCTACTTGTGCCACATATTTTGCTTCCAATCGATAAAGACACAGTCACTGGAGTTTGGTTGCAGCTAAGATACAGCAACAAAGATTAATTTGGAAAAGGCAGTGGCTAAGAGCCAAGTCTTGGATCTTCCCACATTTTTTGGTTGAGAGCTTTAGAGATAAAAATGAACTGACACTACAGCTTGTTACTGACCTTTAACCCTGGCCCGAAAAACTAACAGGCGAGAAATGGTGGAAAAAAAGAGCGGTGGGCTTGTGGAATTCATTGCCACGGCGTGCAGTGGAGGCTGGGACGTTAGATGCCTTAAAGGCAGAGATTGATAAATTCTTGATCTCACAAGGAATCAAGGGCTACGGGGAGCATGCAGGGAAGTGGAGTTGAAATGCCCATCAGCCATGATATGAATGTGGAGTGGACTTGATGGGCCGAATGGCCTTACTCCCACTCCTATGTCTTATGGTCTTATGGTGAGGGCTGGCATCTTTCTAACAAGCATCTGGTGAACAGTGATAATGGGAACTGCAGATGCTGGAGAATCCAAGATAATAAAGTGTGAGGGGACGAGATGGGCTGGTTTTGTGATGCAGTGGCGGGAGGGGAAGAACTGGGCTGGTTTTGGGATGCTTTGAGGGGAGGGGAGATTTTGAAGCTGGTGAAGCCCACATTGATACCATTGGGCTGCAGGGTTCCCAAGCGGAATATGAGTTGCTGTTCCTGCAGCCTTCAGGTGGCATCATTGTGGCAGTGCAGGAGGCCCATGATGGACATGTCATCTAAAGAATGGGAGGGGGAGTTGAAATGGTTCGCGACTGGGAGGTGCAGTTGTCTGTTGTGAACTGAGCGGAGGTGTTCTGCAAAGTGGTCCCCAAGCCTCTGCTTGGTTTCCCCAATGTAGAGGAAGCCACACCGGGTACAGTGGATGCAGTATACCACATTGGCAGATGTGCAGGTGAACATCTGCTTGATATGGAAGGTCATCTTGGGGCCTGGGATGGGGGTGAGGGAGGAGGTGTGGGGGCAAGTGTAGCACTTCCTGCGGTTGCAGGGGAAGGTGCCGGGTGTGGTGGGGTTGGAGGGGAGTGTGGAGCAAACAAGGGAGTCACGGAGAAAGAGGTTCGCAACAAACAACTGCACCTCCCAGTCGCGAACCATTTCTACTCCCCCTCCCATTCCTCAGACGACATGTCCATCATGGGCCTCCTGCAGTGCCACAATGATGCCATTCGAAGGTTGCAGGAATAGCAAATCATATTCCGCTTGGGAACCCTGCAGCCCAATGGTATCAATGTGGACTTCACAAGCTTCAAAATCTCCCCTTCCCCCACTGCATCCCAAAACCAGCCCATCTCGTCCCCTCCCCCCACTGCATCCCAAAACCAGCCCAGCCTGTCTCTGCTTCCCTAACCTGTTCTTCCTCTCGCCCATCCCTTCCTCCCACCTCAAGCCGCACCTCCATTTCCTACCTACCACCTCATCCCGCCTCTTTGACCTGTCCGTCTTCCCTGGACTGACCTATCCCCTCCCTACCTCCTAACCTATACTCTCCTCTCCACCTATCTTGTTTTCTCTCCATCTTCGGTCTACCTCCCCCTCTCTCCCTATTTATTCCAGTTCCCTCTCCCCATCCCCTTCTCTGATGAAGGGTCTTGGCCCGAAACGTCAGCTTTTGTGCTCCTGAGATGCTGCTTGGCCTGCTGTGTTCATCTAGCTCCACACTTGGTCAACAGTGAGTTGTCCTTTTTTATTCTTATGCCACAACACGCCTCTTACAGTGACATGCTTAAGGCAGCAATAGGAAGTTTAATGGTGTTGGTAGCACATAGTTACGGATACGTATGAAGGAAAGATTGTTGCAGGGAGAATGTAGTTCTATTCTTAAAACAAAGGTTTAGGTCAAACAACCCTGTGTGGTGATGCCAAGAGCTTCCTTAGGCCGAACCAAATTTTCAAACCTCGTTCCCATTCTACCGTTGCAACAAATAGCGCCCGCATTTACTGTAACCGACCAGTGTTACTCACGAGGTTGTAATCAGGCATACATGGATGCCAGATCAAAGAGGGAGAACATTCAGGGTTATTAAACACTAGATCAAAGAGGGAGAACATTCAGGGGTAATTAGATCAAAGAGGGCGAAGGCCTTTGTGGAATAAAGGGCATTGGAGAAAGGTTTTGAGGTATGAGTGTGGGGTATGGCTTAAGATGGTGAATGTTGATCATGTACCAGACACCAAATAGTGTTCATAGTGGTGTGTATAGGGTTACTACTGTGATGCTTAAAATTTGCTCTTTCACTTGTGTCTTCAAACAGCAGTGGGTGTTGGAGCAGTGAATACTAACAATATGGACTTTTACTGCTTGAGGCATGTGACATCTTGGCTCCACCACTCCTATATGTTTTATGATGAACAGAAATTGAATGCTTGACAAGTCGTAACTGTAACTGGATATTACAACAATTGTTGCCTGTATTAATATCATACCTTTAAAGTAGAAGAGAATTTGAGGTACCTCACAGAGAAACGAGTCCCACTCACTTTTCATTTGTGTGCCCACAGACCTTATATTTGTTTCGTGGTCTAGCAGCGCTTCAATTTTCAAAACCATTCCTTATTTTTCACATTTCTCCATGACCTCACCTCTGCCCACCTCTGTAGTCTCATTCGGTCACCAAATTTTTTGAGATATTTGTGTTTCTCCGTCTCTGATTTTAATGGTGCACCTTTTGGCACAGTGTCTTCAGATGCCTGAGCTCTAAACTTTGGAATACTTTCCTCGTACCTGTCTGCTTCTTCACCACCCTCTCCTCTTTGAAGACACTCCTTAAAATGTACCTTATTTGACCCTGGTTTTGATTGCTTACCTTAATCCCCAAATCATTACCTTTCTCAACTCTCCAATATCAGCTGCTTACCCCAACCCAATTCTGCATGAGTAAAAATGTCCTCCAAATGAATATTGGGAAGATTGGACCCATCATTTTCATTCCACACTCTGAACTGTGTTTGTAGCTGCCAACCTCCTATTCTTGTCATCTCTGAGACCACACACTTGCAACATCGGCCCACTTTACCCACCTCTCCTCTGCAGCTGAAAACCCTTCTTTCCTGCCTTTGTGCTGTGCAATATTGATTGTTCCAGCGTCCTCCTGACCAACCCTCTAACCTCTGTAAACTGGAGCTGACCCAAATCTCTGCTGCTGTCTGCCCTAACTCACATTGTGTTCACTAATCATTGCTCTGTACCCAAATTTAAAAAAACCTCCATTTTAAAATTCCCATCGGTGTTTTTGCATCCCTTCATGATCACACCCTCCCATTCTCTTCAGTCCTTGAAGTATCATTGTTCAGTTAATACTGGCCTCTTGATCACTCCGATCTTCTTCGCTTCACCCATTAGGCTACACAGCTTCGACTGCATAGACACTAATTTCAAGAATTTCATCCCTTCATTCTAGCTTTTTACCTCGTTTTTTCTTTCTTTAGGACACTCTGTAAAATCTAACACTTTCATCAGGTTTCTCATTCCTGATATTCTCACATGTTCCTCTGTCTTAAAGTTTGTTTTGATATTCCTTTGAAGCATTGATGCACAAATATCCGCATGGGAGGTCGGAGAACAAATGCCATAAGATGAGTCTAGTCCTTGGAGAGATTTGGAAACAAGGACGAGGGCTTTCTAAATCTGAATCTCAGCCAGAGGAAGTTACTGGGAATCAGCTGGAGGTTTGCAGTGAGTGGGATTTGTAACCAAGACAGACTGCAGAGTTTTTGGCTGCTTTGGGATGAACTGCTGGAGTGCAGCGAGGGAGGGCACTGGGTGTCCTCTGTTGGATGGTGAGGAATTGAGTGGGCAGAAGATGTAGGGAGAGAAAGCTGAGTCTTTTTTTTTAATTGAGATGAGCTGCCTGATGAAAGCAAGCGGAAAATGAGAGTTGCCAAGATGAGGCACTTTTGCAAAGGTTGAGATTTGCTTTAAATAACAAAAGCTCGTAGTGTGGTGTTAAGGGTGATTTGTGGAAAAGACAAGACTAGGATTCTACTCAAACTGAAACAGGTACAAATATAAGAGTTTACGGAACTCAAGCCTGTATTGTATGATCTGTGGGCTTGAGTACAAAATGCAGTACTTTTATTCTGTGAATTAAGGAGATTTGCATTTTGTAACATGTTGTAATCATTTGCACACCTAAATGTTCATAATTGTAAACCTTGTTATTTTGTACCTTATTCTAATGAGCGTCTATTACTGTGTCATGAATTATGATTACTTAGTTATTTTATCATTACCATTCTATGCCAGTCACTGGGGTGGTCTTCATTCGACGAACCAAAATGAAATTGTATGAAAGCCTCTGAATTCCATGAGTGTTATGTTAAACTGGGCACAGTGCTTCCCATTTCTGACCTTAAAATCTTCTCTGTAAACAGGTGGTACTTTGGTAAACTTGGCCGCAAAGAGGCTGAGAGACAACTTCTGTCTGTCTGCAATCCGAGAGGAACCTTCCTCATTCGAGAAAGTGAAACCACCAAAGGTACGAGTTTCTGACCCATTGCATTCTGCATGAGTTAGTTTAGTTTGAAGCAGAGTTTCCTGTTGGATTTCAAAAGCAAGTGAACAAGGATCGCAACCTCTCTCTCCATGACTCCCTTGTTCGCTCCACACTGCCCTCCAACCCCACCACACCCGGCACCTTCCCCTGCAACCGCAGGAAGTGCTACACTTGCCCCCACACCTCCTCCCTCACCCCTATCCCAGGCCCCAAGATGACTTTCCATATTAAGCAGAGGTTCACCTGCACATCTGCCAATGTGGTACATTGTATCCACTGTACCCGGTGTGGCTTCCTTTACATTGGGGAAACGAAGCGGAGGCTTGGGGACCGCTTTGCAGAACACCTCTGCTCGGTTCTCAATAAACACCTGCATCTCCCCGTCGCCAACCATTTTAACTCCCCCTCCCATTCTTTAGATGACATGTCCATCATGGGCCTCCTGCAGTGCCACAATGATGCCACCCGAAGGTTGCAAGAACAGCAACTCATATTCCGCGTGGGAACCCTGCAGCCCAATGGTATCAATGTGGACTTCACCAGCTTCAAAATCTCCCCTTCCCCCATCGCATCCCAAAACCAGCCCAGTTCGTCCCCTCCCACCACTGCACCACACAACCAGCCCAGCTCTTCCCCTCCACCCACTGCATCCCAAAACCAGTCCAACCTGTCTCCGCCTCCCTAACCTGTTCTTCCTCTCACCCATCCCTCCCTCCCACCTCAAGCCGCACCTCCATCTCCTACCTACTAACCTCATCCCACCTCCTTGACCTGTCCATCTTCCCTGGACTGACCTAACCCCTCCCTACCTCCCCACCTATACTCTCCTCTCCACCTATCTTCTTTTTTCTCCATCTTCGGTCCGCCTCCCCCTCTCTCCCTATTTATTCCAGTTCCCTCTCCCCATCCCCCTCTCTGATGAAGGGTCTAGGCCCGAAACGTCAGCTTTTGTGCTCCTGAGATGCTGCTTGGCCTGCTGTGTTCATCCAGCTTCACACTTTATTATCAAGGATCACAACCTTATCTTTTAATGTTGTATGACTGCTTTCAGCAACTACCCGTGTATTGTCGAAGACGGTATACTGTTTGCCTCAATAATGAGAACTACACGCATTTCGCACCCAAAACTTGATGTAGTTTACTCAGTTTTGCAAAATGTATTCAGCTCCTTCCTGACCATAGAGATGCACAGCATAGAAACAGACCCTTCAGTCCAACTTGTCCATACCAACCAGATACCCAAAATAAATTCAATCCCATTTAGCCCATATCCCTCTAAACCCTTCCTATTCATATACCAATCCAGATGCCTTTTAAATGCTGTAATTGTACCAACCTCCAGCACTTGCTGTGGCACCACGCTCTGTGTGAAAAAGTTGCCGTTTGGTCCCATTTAAATCTTGCCCCTCGCACCTTAAACTCATGTCCTCTAGTTTTGGACTCCACTACCCTGGGAAAAAGACCTTGACTGTTCAACTTATTCATGCCTTTCAGGATTTTATAAACCTCTGTAAGGTCACCTCTCAGCCTCTAATTCTCCAGAGAAAATAGCCCCATCTTATTCAGCCTCTCCCTTTGGAACAAACCCTCCAACCCTGGCAACATCCTTGTAAATCTTTTCTGAACCCTTTCAGGTTTCCCAGCATCCTTCCTATAGCAGGGAGAGCAGAATTGTGCATAGTATTCCAAAAGGGGCCTAATCAATGTTCTGTCGAGCTGCAACATGACATCTTAACTTCTCTTTTCAGTGCACTGATCAATAAAGGCAAGCAGACCAAATGCCTTCTTCACTGTCCTGTCTCCTTGTGACTCCACTTACAAGGAACTATGAATCTGCACTCCAAGGTCCCTTTCAGAGAGAAGAGAGAATCCCTACAGTGTGGAAACAGGCCCTTCAGCCCAACAAGACCACACTGACCCTCAGAACATCCCGCCCAGACCCATCCCCCTATAACCCACTTAATCTGCACCTCACTGAACACTACGGGCAATTTAGCATGGCCAATCCACCTAACCTGCACATCTTTGAACTGTGGGAGGAAACCGGAGCACCCGGAGAAAACCCAAGCAGACACTGAGAGAATGTGCAAACTCCACACAGACAGTCACCCAAGGTTGGAATCGAACCCGGGGTGCCCGGCGCTGTGAGGCTGCAGTGCTAACCACCGAGCCACCGTGCCGCCCACTGGATCTCCCACATCTCGCACATGCAGCACTTAACCCAACTGATTGATATTTCCATTCCCAATGAAGAAAATTCATTAAACTCTTATCCTTGCTTATTGCTGTGAATACCCGAGGTAGATCATTCCTCACTCACCTTCCCAGGATGCTCCCTGCATCTCTCTTTGTTCAGCAACACTCCTCAGGATCTTATTATTAAGTCTCAAAGCCACGTCACACGTCCATCAGATGTCATTTGGACACTCACAACCGCATTTTAGACCAGTGTAGGGCAAACATGAAGGTGAGACCCCCCCCATCCACTTCTGGTTGACTTTTCTCACCGTCCCAAATGAACCACCGGGTGACATTTTAAACCGCCCGGTCCCCATCCCCATCTCACCCCCTCTGCCCCCCCCACACCCCCGGCAACACCCCCAACCTTGCACACAAAAGAATTGTGACCCTCTATTTGACCCTGTGCTCAGGGTCCCAGACGAGAAGGTATGATGCTGTTCAACGTGACTGAATCGTGAACTGCTGGATAATCACACTCTTGCCTTCTATTTGCTTCTTTTCAAAAGCACAAGACCCATATACAAAAATAGGAAAAAAAAGGCAATATTAGTTCCTAGCTTTAACAAATCTATCAGGGAGAAGGAGGTCCTGGGTACTTTAACATTCCCCCTTGACCAGTCTAAATGATTGGCTCATTCTGTCATAATTCTAGACAGAAACAGAAATTGCTGGAGAAACTCAGCAGGCCTGGAAGGCCTCTGTGGACAGAAAGCAGAGTTAATGTTTTTTGTCCTTTGACCATTCATCAGAACTACTCACTGGACTTGATACTGTGCTTTCTCCTCACGGACGCTGCCAGACCTGCTGAGTCTCTCCAGCAATTTCTGTTTTTGTTTCAGATCTTCAGCACCTGCAGCTGTTTGGTTTTGTTTTACCCCACGCCTGAAGTCCTTTGTCAGTTTGAGGCATCCATCCTCCACTTTACAGTGAACAGTGCTCTCCAAACCTCTCAGCCAGATACCCTTTCCCTCATTCCCAGATGCTTGAACCAAGACATAAATCAGTGCAGCATTATTAGAACATAGAACATAGAACAGTACAGCACAGAACAGGCCCTTCAGCCCACAATGTTGTGCCGACCATTGATCCTCATGGATGCACCCTCAAATTTCTGTGACCATATGCATGTCCAGCAGTCTCTTAAATGACCCCAATGACCTTGCTTCCACAACTGCTGCTGGCAACGCATTCCATGCTCTCACAACTCTCTGCGTAAAGAACCTGCCTCTGACATCCCCTCTATACTTTCCACCAACCAGCTTAAAACTATGACCCCTCGTGCTAGCCATTTCTGCCCTGGGAAATAGTCTCTGGCTATCGACTCTATCTATGCCTCTCATTATCTTGTATACCTCAATTAGGTCCCCTCTCCTCCTCCTTTTCTCCAATGAAAAGAGACCGAGCTCAGTCAACCTCTCTTCATAAGATAAGCCCTCCAGTCCAGGCAGCATCCTGGTAAACCTCCTCTGAACCCTCTCCAAAGCATCCACATCTTTCCTATAATAGGGCGCCCAGAACTGGACGCAGTATTCCAAGTGCGGTCTAACCAAAGTTTTATAGAGCTGCAACAAGATCTCACGACTCTTAAACTCAATCCCCCTGTTAATGAAAGCCAAAACACCATATGCTTTCTTAACAACCCTGTCCACTTGGGTGGCCATTTTAAGGGATCTATGTATCTGCACACCAAGATCCCTCTGTTCCTCCACGCTGCCAAGAATCCTATCCTTAATCCTGTACTCAGCTTTCAAATTCGACCTTCCAAAATGCATCACCTCGCATTTATCCAGGTTGAACTCCATCTGCCACCTCTCAGCCCATCTCTGCATCCTGTCAATGTCCCGCTGCAGCCTACAACAGCCCTCTACACTGTCAACGACACCTCCGACCTTTGTGTCGTCTGCAAACTTGCTGACCCATCCTTCAATTCCCTCGTCCAAGTCATTAATAAAAATTACAAACAGTAGAGGCCCAAGGACAGAGCCCTGTGGAACCCCACTCACCACTGACTTCCAGGCAGAATATTTTCCTTCTACTACCACTCGCTGTCTTCTGTTGGCCAGCCAATTCTGTATCCAAGCAGCTAAGTTCCCCTGTATCCCATTCCTCCTGACCTTCTGAATGAGCCTTCCATGGGGAACCTTATCAAATGCCTTACTGAAGTCCATATACACCACATCCACAGCTTGACCCTCATCAACCTTACCAGTCACATCCTCAAAAAACTCGATAAGGTTTGTAAGGCATGACCTACCCCTCACAAAGCCGTGTTGACTGTATTTGATCAAGCCATGCTCTTCCAGATGGTCATAAATCTTATCCCTCAGAATCCTTTCTAACACCTTGCAGACGACAGACGTGAGACTTACCGGTCTATAATTGCCGGGGATTTCCCTATTTCCTTTCTTGAAGAGAGGAATTACATTTGCCTCTCTCCAGTCCTCAGGTACGACTCCAGTGGAGAGCGAGGATGCAAAGATCTTCGCAAGTGGCGAAGCAATTGCATTTCTCGCTTCCCAAAGCAGCCGAGGACAAATCTGATCCGGGCCTGGCGACTTGTCAATCTTAATGTTTGACAAAATTTTCAGTACATCAGCTTCCTCTATCTCTATCCATTCCAGCATGCACACCTGCTCTTCAAAGGTTTCATTCACTACACAGGTCGTTTCTTTCGTAAAGACAGAAGCAAAAAACTCATTTAGGGCTTCCCCTACCTCCTCAGGCTCCACACACAAGTTCCCTATGCTATCCCTGATCGGCCCTACTCTTTCTTTGACCATTCTCTTATTCCTCACGTAAGTGTAAAATGCCTTTGTGTTTTCCCGGATTCCTTCTGCCAAGCCTTTCTCGTGCCCCCTCCTGGCTCTCCTCAGACCATTTTTGAGCTCCTTCCTTGCCTGCATGTAATCCTCTCTAGCTGAACTTGACCCTAGCTTCCTCCACCTTATGTAAGCTACCTTCTTCCTTTTCACTAGAAGCTCCACCGCTCTCGTCATCCAAGGTTCCTTTATCTTACCCCGTCTTGCCTGTCTCAGAGGGACATATTTACTCATCACTCCCAACAACTGTTCCTTAAACCATCTCCACATGTCTATAGTTCCCTTACCATGGAACAACTGCTCCCAGTCCATGCTTCCTAACTCGTGTCTAATCGCATCATAGTTTCCTCTTCCCCAATTAAATATCCTCCCATTCTGCCTAATCCTCTCCTTCTCCATAGCTATGTAGAATGAGAGAGTGTTATGGTCACTATCACCAAAATGCTCACCCACCACAAGATCTGATACCTGCCCCGGCTCGTTTCCGAGCACCAAGTCTAGAATGGCCTCTCCCCTCGTCGGCCTGTCAACGTACTGCGTTATTGTTTTTAAACTCTCGTTTTTGTGGTTATTGTTCTTTTACAGTAGAATTGCAAAGTCGGAAAATGTCAATGTGTTTCCATTTGAAATTGCTGAGATTGTATTGACCTGTCTGGGCCACTTCCCATGTGCACTGGGGTTAAACTTCCTACAAGTTTCCTGCTTGCCCTAGCCCTGAACTCAAGTCCATTTCCAACTCCCTTCTCAGTTGCTCTTGTATCCTGCATAAACTCATTTGGCCCGTATCACCCCCTTACTTCATTTTCCACCCACCTCTGATTAAAGTGCTGACAACTCAGCCTTGCAGGCTGTCACTGCTGCTTTGTGTTCTGGAAGGTTCTGTTGACAGATGTTACCATTCCCCGCTCCTTCAAGCCTGTACCATTCTCCTCAGAAATAGAAGGAACAACCCCTCGACCAAGCCCACCTCCTCCCGATAGTCTACTATCCATTAACTTGATGCCCCACCAATCCCACCAGCTTGAAAATAAGGAAGCCACCCTTCCCATCACAATCCCCCAATCAGTTGTCCACAGTTAGCTGTTTGAGATCATGACTGTCACTCCCATGCGGGAGGGTGGACTGCAGTGAGACACCAGACCGGGAACAGCACCAGAGGCCCAGAGTGAAGGTAAGCCAGCCAGCCTTACCCTAGAGAGGGGTAGTGGTGAGACTGACGTTTCTTCTGGAGGTGGGCAACATTCCGCAGGGTACAGGGGCCTTTAAACAGGAGGCTCCTCCCTTCCTGCTCCCCGTCCCCTGCCCACCTTCCACCCATGCAATCAGACTGTCCACCTTCACCTGGCAGCCTGGTCACATCAGATTGCTGCTGTAGGTGTGGCCATGCGAAGAAGTTCTCAAACTTCATTAACTGATGAGTCTGGTGTACTCCATAGACCCAAGGCCAGGCAGCCTGACACCTACAGCACTCTGGCACGAATGAAGCTACCATCCTACTTTTCGTTCTTGCCGTCCCTCTTCGAGGAGGGATGGTGTTGGAGGGAAGGGAGGAGGCTGTATTAATTCTCGCTACTGTTTCACTCATCCCCAACACTCCCCTTTGCTCCCTGACCCACAATGACCTCCGGTGGCATTGTAATCTTCCCAACCCTGCTCTCAAGTTGCTCCAAGGCTTTACCTTCTCGGCATTTCTCCCATTTCCACCAATCACACAGTTCCTCCTGTCCTGGCCTCCTGAGAACCCACCCTCCCCCCACCTTTTAATTACTCCACGACTAGTGACAGTGATCTCAGCTGCCCTCAGCTTCTGGAGATCCCTCCTTCAACCTCACAGCTTCTTGAATCCCTTTACAAAACTCTCTAAAACCCTCCTCCTTGTCTAATCCTTTCCACATCTGACCAGTAATCTCTCATGGGGCTCTGTCACCTATTGTATAATAACGTATGTTACAGGTGCAATAAGTATAAGTTGTTCCTATCAGACGGCAACTCTAATTTTGCCTTGCATTGCCATGGTATTGTCTTATCTGAGGCCATGTTAGCTGCTGAGTGCAGTCTCCAACCAATGACTGAACTCCCTAGTAAGTAGACATGTTGGTTAGCGTCCCTGTCTTCATGAACAACCCAGAACATGTAAATAAAGAGTTCTTAAGGAGCAACTGTGAATATTTTCCCAATGCCGTTCGGGTGATTTAGCTGCCCCGGATGAGCAGCTGTGTGTGATGATGGACTCATCTACTTGTCTTGGGCATTATCTTGACACGAGGCCATCGAAGGAAAACCGCATTCATCTGTCAGCTCTTACCAGCTCTCAAACTGGAAATGGAACCCTTCATTTTCCCCCAAAACCAGAGAGAGCCAAGTCAACACAGCGACCTGATAAATTGCCTGTGTGTTTTATAGGCGATGAGGAGGTCAGAAGCTTTGAGATGATCGTCAGAGAGCTAATTCATGGCACTATGTTTGTTGCCTACAGGTGCCTTTTCTTTGTCAATACGGGACTGGGATGACATAAAAGGAGACCATGTTAAACACTATAAGATCCGCAAACTGGATAATGGTGGGTATTATATAACAACCCGTGCCCAGTTTGAAACACTGCAGCAGCTGGTTCAACATTACGCAGGTAAGCACTATTTTCAGCACGTGCTTGTGGCCAATACACTATATTTCGATTCCCTTAGGCACTTCTCATGCACAAGTTTAAGGAAGAACGGTAACGATGTCCGACGAGAATCAGACACCTTTTCAAAATAGTGCAAAAATTTGTGAAGCAGAGTAATGTGGTGTTGCTTTAATGAAATCTCTAAATGAAACATTAACACAGCTGCTTCGTGGAGTGTTTGTTTTAAGTTTTTCAGTTTAATTTTGGGTGCATGGGTGTGAAACATATTATAAACGGCTACTTGTTCTTCAGTCAGTAGATTATTAACTCGCTGTGAAGTAGAATAAAGGTAAAAGGTGAACGGGGCCTATTGACGATATGTGCTTGAGCAGTGCATTCCCCTGTGTTCTTTGTTCCCCTGTGCAATGTTCTTTACTCTTATTGATGTGATTGTAGTTGCTGCTTGAATAAGGGCCAATTTCTGTCCTTCGGACCGCTCCATCCACATGTCAGCTCTTTGTCAGATACTTTGGATGTAGCCCTTTCGCAGTCACCTTTGAGAAGTGGGTGGGGAGCTGCTGTAAGAAACTGTGGTGAAGGTGCCTTCTCGGTGCTTTTCAGAGAAATTCTGGATCCAGCGATGAGCTCAGCTCATTGACTGCACTCAAACATGAACAGCAGCCACGTTCAGCTGAGGTGTCAGAAACTACCAGGTGGCCTGTGGAGACAGACCGCAGTGAGTAGCTCGCACCCTCTCAGCAACTTCCTTCGTTTTTATTTTCAATGGGCTTCTGACTGTATCTTTACAAGTTAATTCCCCACATTCATGGCTTTAGTAAAGGGAGCCTCACACCTCTCTGCTTAATGAGGGGAAAACCGTAGTTTGGGGCCATTTCCCCAGGCCCCATCCCTGCCCCTGGTCAACAGAATACACTCTTTTAACCGTCTTCCTTCCTTCTCCACCTCCACAGAATGAGAGGAGAGAGGCTTCCCTAGGCTCTAGGGCCAAGCAGAGGGCCCCTTGAACTAGTGCGGTCTCACTTGGACAGTGTAAGGAGCGCAAGGCTGCCCCAAAATAGAGGAGGAGCCCCCAGAATCAAAACCCCTGAAATGAAGAGGGATGTCAGCAGTACATGCACGGGAGACGAGCAGAAATCTTGCCCAGAGTATTTGCTTGGACCAGGAGGGCTGCTTTTCTTCCTGATGGCCCTGCATTCAGGGTCGGAGACTTCCAACCTGCCACTCGCCCCCACACCAGCCCTTCTTCCTCTTCCCCACTGTCCTCCACCTTCATCCTCCCCTCTCTCCCTCCTTCTCACTCCTGTTCCCCCTCACTCCCACTTGCCTCCTGGCTCCTTTCTTCCACACCCCCCCCCCACCCACCGTCTTTCTCCCGCATGCTCTGTTTAAGTCTCAGTTCCCAATTGAGACCTTTGTTATTTCTGACCCCCCCCAGCCCCATCTCAAGGGCAGACCGAGAACGGACCTGATCCTGCCCCAATGAAGCCAGACAGCTTAGAATGTCGTACTGTGCTGGAATCCCCAGTCCTGAGTGAACCCAAAGCACAATTGTTGACTGCGGAGCTAGTCGTTTATTTCAAAATGTTGCTGTCAACCTACGCTCTAATGTTATGTCATATTGATGCAATATAGCCTTCAGGATGTAATCTTGTTCTCTGTTCAATGTGCTATTGATCTGTTTATGCTTCTCACATTGCTGCTTGTTTTGAGCATCAGGTTGTAGATTTCTTAATATGGCGCAAAAAAACTGTACGGACTAGATCTGTGGGGGATAAGAATATTGATACCATCTGGCAGAGACTGAGTGTCCGGACGAGAAATTATGATACTGAGAAAAGTTGAGTGGACGAATGATCCAAAATGTGATTTCCTGCAGACTTTGTTTTTTAAAAAATGAGAACCAGGAGCAAGGAGTACCCCCTCATTCAGACCCTCAGGCCTGTTCTGTCGGCTGGATAACATGGCTGCCAATCTGATAGTGGCCTCACCTCAAATTTCTTGCCTTTCCCCCGGACCCCATGACCCACCCGTCATCCTGATTTATACAACTCGGCCTTCAGTATATTTCAATGACCCAGCCTTTTCCGGGGAAGAGAATTCCAGAATTGTCCAAGAGAAAAGGATTCTTCCTCACTTCCATCTTTAAATGGTCCCTGATGTGAAACTGTGCTCCCTAGTTGTGAAATCTCCCCGCCCTCACAAGAGGGAACATCCTCTCACTAAATATCCTAGAAAAACCTCCCCACATCCTTAATCTTTACAAATAAAACTATGTTTTTTTTAAAAGATCACTGAATAAATGTACACTCTTTAAAGAACTTCGGTGTTTTGAATGTTTCTCCTCCCACCTCTTCCCCATTCTTTGTCGAACTGTAAACATAAAGGATGGAGTGTGTATTGTGGTATAAAAGGTGGAACAGTGTGTTTAAAATTCTCATGGGCTGCAGTTGTTCAGCAGGTCCTGCAGGGGGAGCTCTGTCATCCTGGTCTGATACAACTTTTCTTAAATTAATCATTTTCCGTCTGAGTCTATGGCTTCTTTTTGCAATTTTGCAAACTGGTATCATAAGTAGTGGTCTCTTGCCCAGCCTCACCTCAACGCTGAGCAACAGCCCAAGTTTTTGTTTTAAAATTCGTTCACTCAACACAGATGTCACTGGATAGGCCAGAGAGCAACGAAGAGTCAACCACATTGCTGTGGGTCTGGAGTCACATGTAGACCAGACCAAGAAAGGGCTGCAGTTACCTTCACTAAAAGACAATAGTGAACCAGATGGGTTCTTCTGACAATTGACCCTTAATTCTAGGTTTAATTTAAATTCTACCATCTGCCATATTGGGATTAAAACCCCAGATTGTGACCAAACTCTGTGAAATGATAGTCTAGCGATAACACCACTGGGCTATTGCTTCTGCTCCTCCTCAATGTGAAAAATCAAAGAGGCAGCTTATATAAATGAATTGCCTGTGCACTGCAAGCAAATAGTTAAAGGGTGCATACCAGTTAGTCTGAGTTAATTCTAAAGCCCACAGATCTATCAGTCACAGTGGAAACAATGCAGCAGGTGCTTGCCAGGGAGATTATCTTGTTCCATTATGCTCTTGTCAATGTCACAGAAATCCTGTACTATTTATTTGCCTATCTCTCTCTCTTCTTCCTCTTTCTGTGCGGCTTACGTTCCACCGACTTTGCCAACCTCCTCTCCCCCTACCCACCCCATCTGGCCTCCTCTGCAGAACGAGCTGCTGGTCTCTGCTGTCGCTTGGTGGTCCCTTGCCATAAGGGTATGCCGAGGCTTGCTGACCTCTCTGTGAAAACCAAAGACGTGTGGGAAATTCCCCGAGAATCTCTGCAGTTAATCAAGAGGCTGGGAAATGGGCAGTTTGGGGAAGTCTGGATGGGTATGAAACGAGAACTATTTTGGACTAACCTCACCCCCCCACTCCCAGGCACCTGGGACACATGGGGAACTGGTTTATATACAAGCGGTGATGGAAGGTGGAGGAAGTTCACTGTGCTCATTAGCTCGACTCCAATCTTAAATGTGGTCAGTACATGCACTCAAAACTACCTGGAGTTTCATGCAATTTGTTGGCTCTTCCCAAGGAGATAACCACAATGGCCAATTTAGGACTAATTTGAAAACAACTGTAGAACAGTTAAAAGTGCACATTGGCCAGTCTGTTTTGAAAATTTGGGAATTACTGACTGAATTCCTGGAACAATCTGACAATGAGCTGCACTTTGACACTCCAACTTCCATCCTCCTGACTGCATGCGCTTCATTTAATTTTAAATCCTGTTCCCATTGCATCCATTCTCCATAGAGTCAGCTGATGGTTTGTGCTATAACTTAACAACAGTTTGTACAAACATGATCCCGCAAACTGTTGGATTAGCTAAAGATTCTTGGGAAATTTTACGGGAATCCCTAACCTTGGAGAAAAAGCTTGGTCAGGGATGCTTCGCCGATGTTTGGTCTGGTAAGGTGCTCAGAAGCTCTCTTCTCTAACCTTAAGATTTTCCTTTTCTCTCAAAATGCATCCAAACTTTGAAAAACAGAAGGCTCCCATTAATCAAAAGGCGGCCAGAATGCTGGGCGCAGTTCTGGGTAACACATCGTCAGCCGCGCTTCATGGTATTAATTGATCTTTAATGTGGAACATACTGTGCGTCATATGTCAAAGGGCAGTCGTTATAGGGAACACTGTTCTAAGTCAAACAAACCCCCTCCCAAACAGGTGCCAACTTCCTTGATCAGGAGTCCGGGGCAAGGAGGCATGATTTGAAAACTACAGCTGGGCTGTTCTGGGACAATGCCACTCACTCCTTCACACACAAGAATATGGCAATAAGTCAAATCTCTCACACAAACTACAGTCAGGTCTGGGCAGCAAATGATCGTTTCAAACCTGAAGTGGGTAGATTTTTATTCTGTAAAGTTACAGAAGCTCTTGAGATGCTATCTCAGGCCACCTACCTGAGTGATAAAACAGACTTGAGGGCCTGAATGATCTACTCTTGCTCCTTCAATCTGGTCTGGATCGAACGCAAAGGTGGCATTCCCACCGGAATTTCCCAGGGTGACGATTCAGTGCTGGGATTTTCCTGACTTTGCTCAGCATGGCAGTTTTCCCACTGGTGCCCACCCAGGCCCACCTTTGTGTTTGCTCATTAGAAAACCAGGTGGCGCCCTGGGACCTTGTGCAACTACCATGCCATCCTCCCCCCACAGGGAAACCTTGTAGCTTGCATTTGGGAGAATCCTTGGATCTCCATGCACATGGAAAGGACATTCCTGGGTCCAAGGCAGAGTGGAAAAGAATTTCCCAGCCATATTCCAACCAAATTACTGAGAATCGTCTTGTTTCACACCATGGGTTCAGGTGGTCAGGGAGTGTTCATGTCCCGCAAATTGTCAGGGCAACCTGGATGGACCAGCTGTTAATCATTATGCCCCTGAAAGGCCCAACTTGAAGCTACCCTCGAGAGATGCGAGTGTAAGCAATGGAAGCTTTCCCTGACAGCAAACTTTAAATATAAACTTTCTCCACATCTGGGCATCAGTGGCTAGGACAGCATTTATTACCCTGGAGAAGGTGGTGAGGAGCTGCTCCCCACTTGAGCCATGGGGTTGTTATCCCACAGTGTTGATAGGGAGGGAATACCATGATAGCGACCCACCAACATTGAAGGAATGGCGATACATTTCCAAATCAAGATGGTGAGTGGCTTGGCATGGAATTAATAGTTGGGGGCGCCCCCATAAATCTGCTACCTTTGTCCTTCTATACGTTAGAGGTCATGGGTTTGGAAGGTGCTATCTGGAGCTTCCTCTAATTGTTTGATGGCAGAAATAGCAATTCCATTGTTTGGCAATCTGCAGAGCATAAGATAATAATATGTGATAGCTCAGTTAGATCAACACGTAAAGCTGAAGCGAATACCAGTCATGTTTATACCACATGGCCTCACTTTGAGACCCAGAATCACTCTGATGAATCTGGGCAATATTCCTGACAAAGCCAAATTTTCCCCTTGAAAATCTCTTCTCTGCCCATATTACATACCATTGCAGAAGGAAGAGGTCATTTGGCATCAAAACAGGTCGGCTAACCCCTCATTCCCCCTGGCTGTTAGCAAGTAGAGCTTAACCTTCCAACTCCAGTTGGGTTTTGGTGCCTGCCTTCAAATCAAGTTCGACTTCCTAAATTTATTATTTCGACATGGGAAACTAATGGCTTGGCGTCACCAGAATTTCATCATGTGATCCACTACACAATGCTTTAACAGCATGTCACATTGGCTTAACTGTGGTCTGTAAATCAGTTTTAACTGCCCGATCTAAAATGACAATCTGAAACCACCATAATTCTGGCCCGGTTATTGCATGCGTTTTGCTATTAATCAGTAAAGATTCAGACATGTGGACAGATCCTGGCTGAAAAACTCCTCTTAAAATGACTGCCTGAATAAAATAAATGGCTGTTTCCTATCACACTGATCTCAAAACTAACAAAGTCATTATTTATCATGAACTTAGCACTCATTTGCTTTTGTTACTTTTGTCATTTTGCTTCTCTTAAACATGTTGCATTGGTGTAAATTGAGCCTTTTATTTCTGTGGTTTTGGCGAAGGTACCTGGAATGGAACCACAAAAGTTGCAGTGAAGACTCTGAAACCAGGCACCATGTCTCCCGAGTCCTTCCTTGAGGAAGCACAGATCATGAAGAAGTTGAGACATGACAAACTGGTTCAGCTTTACGCTGTGGTCTCTGAAGAGCCTATCTACATCGTCACTGAGTACATGAGTAAAGGTAAAATTGTTTTCTGCTGAAGTTAACACTTCACGTTCATTGCTCATCATTCAGAGAAGCAACATAGCAACCCACTTAGAATTGAGTTTCCATTCCGTCTCAGCGGTGCCTGGGACCTCTTCTCAAGTTTGGGGCCAAAATTAGAAATGAGGACAAAAACATTGACCAGAAGAAATATCTAATGTTTTTTTGTATTATAGAGCCATTGAGTTATACAGCACACAAACAGACCCTTTGTACAAGAAATAAACCCGAACTAAACTTGTCCCACCTGCTTGCACTCAACTTGTATCCCTCCCAACATTCTTATCTAAATGTCTTTGAAATGTTATAACTGTACCCACATCCACCACTTCCTCTGGCTGTTCATTCTAGCATGAACCACTCCATGTATAAGAAAAAATTGGACCCTCGTGCCCTCTATGAATTTTTTTCCTCTCACCTTAAAAGTATGCTCCCTAGTCTTGAAATTCCACCCTCCCCAGGGAAAACACACTTGCCAGCCACTTTATCATGATTTTATAGACCTCTGTAAGGTCACCCCTCAACCTCCTACACTCCAGTGTAAAAGGCCCTAACCTATCTAGCTTCTCCTTATAACTCAAACCCTCCATTCCTGGCAACATCCTGGTAAATTGCTTCTGAACCCTCTCCTGCTTAATAATATCCTTCCTATAACAGGAAGTGAACAGTACTGAACACAGTACTCCAAAAGAAGCCTCACCAATGTCCTATAAAACCTCAACGTAACGTCACAACTCCTATACTCAAAGGTCTGAGCAATGAAGCCAAGTGCGCCAAGTGCTTTCTTAACCACCCCATCTATATGTGACACAAACTTCAAAGAATTATGTAATTGAACCCCTGGGTGTCTCTGTTCTACAACACTTACCCAAGGTCCTACTGTTAATTCCGGACGTAGGTTGTTTTAGCAAAGCACAGCGCATCTATTCCAAATTAACCTCCATCTGCCACTCTTCAGCTTCATTGTCCCAACTGATCAATGCCTCTTTGTAACCTTAGATGACCATTTTTCACAGTCCACTATAACACCAATCGTGGTGTCATCCTTATTAAACATGCCTTCTATATTCTCATCCAAGTCATTTATATGAATGACAGAACCCAGCACCAGTCCCTGTGGAACACTGATTATTGTTATTAGTGTTCAGTGTGGGTGTTGTTTATCAAGAAATGTCTCATAACTCTACATCTTCCTACTTATGTTACGTAAAACATTGAGAAAGATCATTTTATCCACTACGTTTCTGAAACACACACATTTCACAATGCAGTGAAGTGGCCTCTTGTTTCTCAGCTTCCTGAAACCAAATCCAGCTCAGTTCATCAGAATTAAAATGGAAATGTCTTTTGTGGCTGTTGAGGGAATGATAGCAGTCCTCATCTGGAGCGTTTTATATTTCTGAAGTGAGGCATCCTTTAATCAAGATAACAACGTGTGAAGCTGGATGAACACAGCAGGCCAAACAGCATCTTAAGTGCACAAAAGCTGACGTTTCGGGCCTAGACCCTTCATCAGAGGGATGTGCTCCTAAGATGCTGCTTGGCCTGCTGTGTTCATCCAGCTTCACACTTTGTCATCTCGGATTCTCCAGCATCTGCAGTTCCCATTATCTCTCATCCTTTAACCAATGCAGGTTGTGTTTTTTTTTAAATAAAATCAATTTTTGAGGAAAATTACCTCCGTGGAGAAACAACAGGTTTGAAAACACAAAGCTAGACCTTGCTGCTAGAAGGAAGGAGTGACTTATATATTGTCTAGTTCTAAGCTGAAGACTGTCACTTCAAACCCAGTCACTATATACCAACGTACTGCAGTCAATACTGTTGTCAGAGTGATGTCTTTTGTTTAACTGAATATAAATGTAACATTCCACTTTGGCTTAGCTAGTCCTCGTTCTGTTTCACTTGTATGAGACTCTGTCAGGGAGCAAAAAGGCTTAAGAAAGAAATCAAATCAGGCACTTTGAACATATTCTACGTTGAGGAATTGGTTGATAAAATAGCTTTATATTGATGTAGAAGTATATGATATTGCTATTAGTTATTTACCTGTTCTTCCAGTTCAATGAATGTATTTTAACACATTAACATGTGCTATAATACTATGAAGGCATAAGAGAGGTTCCAAGGGGAATAGACAAGGGCAATGACAGAAGTTGCTGGAAAAGCTCAGCAGGTCTAGCAGTATCTGTGAAAAGAAAAATCAGAGATAACATTTCAGGTCCGGTGACCCTTCCTCAGAACTGGAACCAGCAACTTCTGTTTTTGTTGCTGAATTACAGCATCGGCAGTTCTTTCGGTTTTTATTTAGACAAAGGGGCAGTTGACAAAGTTGGTACAGAAAGGATGTTTCCCCTTGTGGGGCAATCTAGAATGAAAGGGTATATCTTGGGCTAAGGGGTAGCAGATTTAAAACAGAGATGAGGAGAAATTTCTTCTCTCAAAGGATCATGGATCTGTGGAATTCACTGCTCCAGATGGTGATGGCTGCCAAAACATTGAATACATTTAAGGAGGAGATGAACAGATTTTTAATTAGTAAAGGGTTGAAGGGTTACGGAGGGCAGGCAGGAAAGTGGGGTTGAGGCCAAGATGAGATCCTGCATGGTTGTACCAAATGGCAGAGCCGTTCATGAGGCTGAATGGCCCGCTGATCCTAGTTCATACGTTCTTATGTCGAGAGACAGGACTTTTATGTAACTAAAAGAATCTATAGTAAAAGTTTGCATTTGTTATTTTGAGTTCTCCAAGAAGTAGCAGCAAAGGTACCTTGCTGGCAGAACAAGTGATGAAATACTGAAGCTGAAACATTTCAAATAAGAAGGCCAAGATGATCCCAAAAGTATTACAGGATGTCCTTTCGATACATGGTTATCGCTGCTCGAGCGAGTGAATTGACCTCCTTCCTGACCTCCCATTCCCTACCTTGGATCTCCACTGTGACTTTATTCAGGATGATTTGAGATTTGTGATTTGGAGCTGAAAAGATGAATATCCACAGCAATAAGGTCATTTCCCTCGATCCCACAGTGAGTCACAATCATTGAGTGACTTCCTGTGTGTCTATCAGATGGTCTCTTGCTGTTCCCTAATGCTTATTGGAGGGATACACATGTGACTGCCTTGTATCTGAGAAAAGCTGTGATCCCTTCTCCAAAATGGGTAAAGTGATCCCCTTTCCAAAAAAATGGAATTGGGAAGGCAGGAGATGAAAGGGATTTTATTTAGGTGTAGAAAAACACAGTCTTGTGCTGTTCTTTGTGGGTGTGAATCTCCAATGAAGCATGGCTCATACTTTGGCAATCCCACTCCACAATAACCTCAGAGTGCCTGCCTCAGGATGTTCAGTGATAGGAAGGGCTCGGATTTCACTGGGAACAGACTTTGCATGTGTTGATAGCTGAGCTGTGTTACAACCAATAAATTACTGCTTGACATTAACTCAACATTCATAGCTGGCTGTTGCTCTCAGTTTGTTTTGGGACTTGAGGTTAAGTTTGTGGAAAACAAAATAAAATGGTATGTTTTCCCCTTTCGACTTCTCTCTGCACCCAGTGCCAAGAGATCTGGCAAAACTTGAGAACTGGCAAACAAATGACCCACTGGAGATAGGGCGTGGGCAGTAATTTACAAAGATTGCATCAAAATTACAGCATCGAATAAGGTCATTCAGACCAACCTGTCTATACAAGCCTCCTACCCAGATTGTTTGTAATTAGTATGACAAATGTACCTCCTGATGATACAAGGATTTAGGCTCGCGGAGCGATTCAGTTCATTGAAAAAATCGGTTTGGAACGTGACAAAAGTAAACAAAATTTCGGTACACGGAGCCTGTGGCTGATGCTGAGTTTGTGTAAAGCATTAGCTTATCCTGGTAAACAGCATGTAATTCCCACCCTGGCTTTGATTGAAGGCGCAGAGGAGGGCAACCTAAGAGAATAAAGACTCAAAAGAGAGCTTATTAAAGTCAGAGGGAGCCTGCAAACTGTGGCGAGAGATTGTAGCAAATCATGAAGTTTAACAAGAGGGAACAGAGAGATGGTAATTTCAGTTCAGTTCAGAGAAATGTGAGGCACGCATTTTGGTGACAGAAGGGGAACGCTCCATGGCAACACGTAGCTGAGAGTCTGATAGGCTGAGAAGTGAAGATATACAAGTTTAAATTAGAAGAATGGACGAAAGAACATGAGAAAGGGAAATGTAGTTCTGGGTTTGACTGCTGTGCATATAAAATCAGAAAGTGACGGTGAATTTAGAGTTCGTCTACGAAGTTGCTGAGGTCACAGCTGGAGTAGCTGTGTTACTGTACACACCACCTTAGGGGAGGTGATGGTCTAGTGGTATTATCATTGGATTGTTAATCAAGTGACCCAGGTAGTGTTCTGGGAACCGGGGTTGAAGTCCCATGAGATCAGATAGTTGAATTCGAATTCAGTTTTAAAACAAAATCGGAATTGAGAGTCTAATGATAATTGTGAATCGATTATCAGGAGAAACCCCATTGGGTTCACTAATGTCCTTTAAGGAAGGAAACTGCCATCCTACATGTGACTCTAGACCCACAGCGAAGTGGTTCACTCTTAACAGCCCTCTGGAATGGCCAGTAAGAACATAGAGCATGGAACAGTACAGGCCCTTTGGCCCACAATGTTGTGCCAACCTATTATCGTACTGTAAGATCAAACTACCCTGCATACCCTGCATATACCCTACAATAAATGGTGGCCTAGCCAGTCATGCCCTCATCCCACAATTTATTTAAAATTAATTAATGGGAAGCAAATAACAGAGCCTGCAAAGACAGCGTGAAGGAAAACGAGAGATAACACAGTGTGGAGCTGGATGAACACAGCAGGCCAAGCAGCATCAGAGGACCAGGAAAGCTGACGTTTCGGGTCAGGACCATTCTTCAGAAATGGGTTTCCGAAGAATGGTCATTTTGAAGAAGGGTCCTACACTGTGTTATCTCTGACTCCAACATCAGCAGTTCTTACTATGTCTAGGAAGGAAGACTAGTCAGCTTCTGTTGTTTACACTGAAAAAGAGAAAATGAAGTATTGTCCAAACAAGATTTCAGATTTTGAACAAATAGACTGGGATTAAGAAACAGTTCATTCTGACTTTTTGCATTATTACAAGAGGAGTGAAGGAAAATGTTTGAAGAAGCATTTCCCCTAAAGCTACACGAACATGGAATACTTCTCCATAAGTAGCTATTCAGGTGGAAATTATGGCCCATGCTTTCTAATAACAATGGTATATAAATATAAAGTCGTGTTGTCCATCGCGGAGATCTTGACCTGTATGACAATGTGGGATTAACCCAAGAAGTTTAACTTTTGATGGGCACTTACCTGCCATCTGGAACTTTCCTCAAGAGCCTCCAATTCTCAGTTAGAGGCATAGACTAAGGAACGTTTTTAATTCACCGGCCCAAACAGTACCCCAGGAAAAGTTAAAGGAATTAAAACCTGTTCTAACTCTTAGTCAAACCCTTCGCACTTTCTCCCCTCCACCTACTGCTGACACCCGTCCACCAAAACCCCTGACGGACTCAGCCCCTGCCCAAATCACACTCCCCCACCCCCTCACCGAGCTGTCACATTAACCATGCACTGCTGTGCCAACTAGGTTGTCTAGCAATAAGTCAATCCATCCACTTGTCATTCTGCCCAACACCATCCTACCCAGGTGCCTGTTTGTTCAAATGCCACCCTGACCACTTGCTTCACCCGCTGATCTGCTTCCTCACAAACCCACTCACCTGCATTCATTCACCCAGTGAGTCGCTGAAAAACATTGAACATTACGGTAGAAAGGCTAACTACACTTGGTATTGTTATTTAACAATTCTCTTAAATGTAGAAACAAAATAAAATGTTCATAGAGCCATGCAGCACAGAAACAGACCCTTCAAACCAACTAAACTAGTCCCATTTGCCGGTGTTTGCCCATATCCCTCTAAACCGTTCCTATCCATGTACCTGTCCAAATGTCTTTTTTGAAAAGAAGATTGATGAAGGCGGAGCAATAGATGAACTTCAGCAAAGGGTTCAATAAGGTTCCACATGGTAGACTGGCTAATAAGGTTAGATTACACAGGATCCGGGGGGAGCTAGCCATTTGGATACAAAATTGGATTGAAGATAGGAGACAGAAGGTGGTGAATGGAGGGTAGCTTTCATTCCGGAGGCCTGTGACCAGCAGTGGTGCTGTAAGGATTGGTGGTGGGTCCACTGCTTTTTATCATTTATATAAATGTTTGGCTGTGAATATAGGAGGTATGGTTAGTAATTTTGCAGGAGACATCAAAATTGCTGGTGTAGTGGACAGGGAAGAAGATTATCTCAAGAGTCCGATGGGACCTTAAGCAGGTAGGCAAATGGGCCAAGGTGTGGCAGAAGGAGTTTAATTTAAACTAATGTTGTTCTTGCACTATGGTAAGGTAAATCAAGACAGGACTTATACACTGAAAGATCAGGTCCTGGGGAGTGTTGTCGAGTGTTGCAGGTGCATAGTTCCTTGAGAGTGGTAGGTCGACAGGGTGGTGAAGGTGGTGTTTGGTATGCCTGCCTTTGTTAGTCAGCATATTGAGTATAGGAGTTGGGAGGTCATGATGCAGCTGTACAGTGTGATATAGGGAGAGGCTGAATAGGCTGGGGATTTTTGCCCTGGAACGTTGAAGGCTGAGGGGTGATCTCATAGAGGTCTAGAAAATTACGAGGGGCATGGATAGGGTGAACCGAGGTCTTTATCCTAGGCAGGGTAGTCCAGAACCAGAGGGCATAGGTTGAAGGTGAGAGAGGAAAGATTAAAAAAGAATCCAAGAGGTAACTTGTTCATGTGGAGGGTGGTATGGAATGCCAGAGGAAGTGGTGGAGGTTGGTACAATTGCAGCAGTTAAAAGACATCTGGATGGGTGCATGAATAGGAAGGGTTAGAGGGATATGGGCCAAATGCTGGCAAATAGGACTAGGTCAAATTAGCATGTCTGGTCAGTGTGGACTAGTTGGACCTAAGGGTCTATTGCAATGCTGTAAGACTCTAAATCTTGTAATTGTACCAGCCTCCACAGCTTCCTGTGACAGCACATTCCATCCACACATTACCCTCTGTGCAATAAAAGGACCTCGGGGGTACCTTTTTCAAATCTTTCCCCTCTCACCTTAACCTTGGACTCCCCTACCCTGGGAAAAAGACCTTTGCTATTCACCCTATCCACGTGTCTTATGCTTTTCTAAGCCACAGTGTTTAGATGAAACAGAAAAAGTAACAATACTGTGTGATATGTGAAAAATGCTGTAGGGTTTCAGGAAGCATGGTGTCCAATTTAAGCCCCTTTGCTGTCTGCTGCTGCCATTCAGAAGTGTTGCAAGCTGCTGCAGACTCATGGGTGATGTTGAGGAGCAGTGCCTGGCTCCATTTCCCCTGGTCCCAGTCAAGCCATTCCTGGTTTTCCATAACAGTGGTAGTCAGGGGGAAGTCACCATTGGAAGACTGCCACAAAAGCGCAGAAAGGGCACCTGGATCATTCATCTCCTCCAGTTGGCATTGGCTGTAACAGTCTGACACCAGTTGGACATTTTTCTGTCTCCCCACAGTTTCAGCTGAACCTGCCGTGTTTCTCCAACACTTTCCGTTTTTATTGCTTACACATTGAACTGTTGGTCGATCTTTAGCTGGGATCATAAAGGATGTGGGAGTAGGCGGGGGGTGGGGATGGGGGGGGGGACGAAAGAAGAAAGATTGGACCCATGTTGGTAGTCACTGTTGAACAATGACTTTTTTCAATTCTGTGAATTTTAACGATTCCAGGGTACGCAGATAAACTGTTGCCTAAAGAATTGTGAGAATCTAAAATTCTTCACTTAGCCTATGAGTGAGCTTTGATGAAGCCAGGTGGACACACTATTTAGTATGCAATACAGACTGTGTCGAGCGTACTGACCACCCCACCCCCAAGACACCCGAGGAGATGAATAGTGTTAAGAAATTCAAGTTGTACCTGCCCATTTGTTCTTGTGTAGCCAAACACATTCCAGGGAGGAAGAGGAGGCAGCTTAACCCTTTGGCTAGGGAAGATGCAATTTATACTCTTCTAGCTGCGTGCAATCCTGTGTCTGCTTGTGGAAATGAGGCATAGTGGAAACACTACCCCGATAAAGCCAAAGGAATGTTTGCCTTTAATCCCCATAAAAAAAATAGTCTTATCACTTGGGAAGAATTAATGCCAATTGTTGGAATGAAATCCACTGAGTGGGTTGCAACATGTACTGTACCCACATCTGAAGCAGCAGAATTTCTGAGTGCCATTAGTTTGTTGGGTAGAAAATTGAGCCCGTGACTGGGACAGCTCAGAGGAAAGTTCTACTGGATATAACAAGGCAGCAACACAATGCTAGCAGCCAGTAATGTGGCCCATTTCCAAGCATTATTACCAGCATTCTGCAGAATAAAAGGAAAGCCCTATGTCAGAAAACCTGAATGTATTGTGAAGGCTGCAAGGAAATGCTTCCCAAGGTTTAAAGCATAGAGCTACAAGCAAACGGCACAGAGTCCTTGCACATCAAATAATCCATTTCATTGGTCTCAATTGGCACTACTTAAGGTAGATATCTATGCAGTGCTGCCATAAGCAGTTTTGTAAGGTCATCAACAAAGTTTGCAAATCTGTCAAAGCAAGTAACTCATCGATTCGTCATTGCTCATCTTTGTTGAAGTGAAAGACACAATTGCTTACATTATCTTTCCACAAGAGAACCAGCAATGACCACATCCTGTGAATGGATTTTCTTTTCAAAAATTCTTCATCATGTTTCATTTAGCAGCTGACCTGAATATTCTCTTTCAGCCATCTGCTTTGCCACATTGATAGCTTCTCTTCTGTTGGGCAATGCTGGTTTTCCCAGCATCCACACCTGTGCCTAGGTATTTGACTCTGATGTCCAGGAACGGTGGTGCCAAGTGGCATCGCAGAGTCCTTCTGAGGTATATCCAGGATGGTACCAGCTGCTCACTGCCTGACTAGTTGTGGGGCTGTTAAGCACATCCCTGACTGCATTCGTAAGCATCCTGAAGATTTTCTTGCTAAAAATGATAAGGGACTCTGTCACAGAACATATCAATCACAAGACTTTTATTGCACTGGATGTGATATACGTGCAAAAGCCAAAAAGAAACTCTCTATTGATTGGACAGTTGAAAACCCTCAAAAAAATCCCTCCAGGCTTTTACCCCTTGTCTAAAAACATGCAGTGATTACAGGGTGTCTTATTTTGACACTAAACTACTGAACCGCTGGCAGCAGTAAAGTCCAAAGATGTGCAGCTTAGGTGGTTAGGCCATGCTGAATTGACTGTAGGTCCCAGGATGTGCAGGCTAGGTGGGTTAACCATAGGGAATGCAGGGTTCTGTGAATAGGATGAAGTGACTAGGTCTGGGTAAGATGCTGTTGAGATAGTGGGGTGGGTACAATGGGCCAAATGGCCTGCTTCCATACTGTAAGGATTCTGCAAGTCATCACCGTTTCTGTTGTGAGGTCACTGATGCTGTGCAGCATGTTGATAATCTGTCAGGCATTTGCGGGCATCGGCTTGAGACAATCAGATCTCTGTGTTAAAGTGAGTACCATCTGCAGGAGGCTGGGAGGTGTCAGAGGGTCAGCTCTAGCACTGCCTAGACTCTAGTAGATCAGAATGGGCACATGCTTGAGGGTGAAAAATTCAAGAAATGTATTTATGAACCCAGTGAAAGCAAGTTGCAGGAGAAGGTGAGATTATATTCTTGCACCACACTCCGTTCAAAAAACAGCAGTAAGCACTCAGTGGCAGACACACGAATGCTGAGTTAGCAGCAGCCCAGCAAAGTCATTAAATCGGTACAAGATAAGGGTTTGACAAAGTGTTTCATGGTGGATTGAAACAAAAAAGTGGAATGACTGGCCTTAATGTGTAAAATGAGCGTGAGCAATAACTTTTTATAGATCTTCACAGTGATATACAGCGTAATTTTGTTCATCTGGTTCGGGAAAACCCTTCTGGTCAAAAGAGCACTTTGCTAAAACTACAGCACTCAATAGATTTATCTGTTTGTTCTTGTGAGTGAAAGGGCTCCTTGCCGAAAATCAGTTTGATCTGCCTTTGCTTTACATTTCCAGTGGTTTCCTCCCACCTATCCTGTAGTGATCGGCTACAAATCCACCACGTGGCTCGTGCTCTGAGCCTCAGTGCCCTCCCGCTGTTGGAAACAGAGATGCCAGTCCTTATTTTAAAACTGAACACTGGCACCTGTGAAGTAAGTCTCGGTTGCTGCTGCGTTGTGGCATGACACTCCTGATCGGGCCGATGAAATACGGACCGTAATGGCGGTTAGGTTATCAGTCTGGATAAAGCTGCACAGGAATGCACACCACAAAGATGGGAAATGGGAGTCCAGCGTCTTTTGACTTTGCACCCCCCCCCAAACTCCACCCCGGTGTAAAACTGATTTTGTCAGAAGTCACACGACACCAGGGTTAGTCCAATAGGTTTATTTGGAATCACAAGCTTTTGGAGCGCTGAAGACCTCAGCTGACAAAAGGGCAGCGCTTCAAAAGCTTGTGATTTCAAATAAACCTGTTGGACTAACCCTGGTGTCGTGTGACTTCTGACTGCCATGGCTTTGGACTCCCCCACCCTGGGAAAAAGACCTTGGCTATTCACCCATCCATGCCCGTCATGATTTTATAAACCTCTATATCACCCCTCAACGTCCAACGCTTGAGGGAAAGTAGTCCCAGTCTATTCAGCCTCTTCCCTGTAGCTCAAACCGTCCAATCCCAGCAACATCCTTGTCAATCTTTTCTGAACCCTTTCAAGTTTACCAACATCCTTCCTATAGAAGATTCACTAAAAACACAAAATAGACATAAATTAATCATTTTCCACTTGGCAAGATACTGTACTAGAGATTGGTGCAGGGGCTTCAACTTGTTACAATGACTATGAATGACTTGGATGAAAATACCAAAGGCATTATTGCTAAGTTTGCTGACAATACAAAGCTAAGTAGGAAAGTAAGTTGTGAAGGGGTGATAAGGGAGTATTGGTTGGTTAAATGAATGGGCAAATTCTTGCAAACAAACTGTAATGTGGGGCGTGTGAAACTGTCTTTTTTGGCAGAAAGATTAAAAAGAAACATGTCAAATAAATGGAGCAAGATTGCAAGGGATCAGGGTGTTCTAATGCACAAATTACATTAAGGTTATGATGCAAGAACAGCAAGTAATTAGGAAAGCGATTGTTATGTTTTATTGTGAGCGGAGTTGCATATAGATATAGAGAGGTAATGCTTCAGTCATACAGGGCAGTGGGGAGACCACGTCTCAAGCATTGCATGGACAGTGTTCATCGTACAATACACCTCATTTAAGGAAGGACATAAATGCTTTGAAAGCAATTCAGGAAAGGTTGATTAGACTAATACCTGGATTGGAAGAGTTGTCTGAGGAGGAAGGGTTCGACAATTGGCTTCGCTTAAATCCACTGCCATTTAAAAGAAGTAAGAGGCACATTGATGTAACATACAAGACCCTGAGGAATGTTGACAAGATCAATTTTCAAAGGATGTTTCCTGTTGTGGGATAATCTAAAACCAAGGCTCTTTATTCAAAATAAGAGTCATCCAGTTAAGACATAAGCGGGAAGTAGTGTTTTTCCTCTCAGATGTTTTGGAATTCTCTTCCTCAAAAAGTGTGTAAATCTCGACCCCCAGCAGGGTCTCTCGATTCCGTGCTCGGTCAATGAACACTCACAGTCGGACTGGCTGTTTAAGACTTGACTCTATTTCTTCAATCGGCCACGTGCAGATCATCTGGAAAACACAGAAATTGAGCACTTCCGTATTCCTCGGAGGAGCTGCACACACAACTTAATACAAAGACATTTTAATATTTTTCTTAAAGCAGGGTATGTGGCGTGATTACATAGTGTATTCAAAAAGTTACCAATCAATGCATGATATTTCTTCATTGACAGTTACATAATCCAAATTGCTATAATCCATAATTAACTGGTAAATGACTTATGTCACAATGTTTAGGTTACTTTTTGTCTCGCCATATAGCACCATAACATTTGTTTCTGAAGGTCAGATAGAATGGTTAGTACTGCATTATCTTATCATTACTGCATTATTTATGTAGCTCCAGCAAAACTCAGAGTTCCCAGGCTAAAAGAGCAGCTCTAGCAGAATTTACAGTTCCCAGGCTAGAAGCCATTTTGTTGCTAACTTGCACCGAGAAGCCATCTTGTGCCTGAATCCAAGTTTCAGATTCTCATCTCCCCGCTTTGGTCATTCCATGACCACACCATAGGGCAGGAGAGCAGAGATTAGGTCAGTCCAAGCGGATGGACGCCAGGGCCTGCCAATAATCCTCTGCCTCCAAGGAGGAGGATGGTTAATCCACAAATAAGGTAGTTCCCATTTTTAACACTAATGCCTCCCAGTGATCCCCCTAGAGACAGGGATCCGAGGAGCCCATAGCCCAGCGAGGGCCCCAGTGTGACAGGGTCCTCCCAGACTGCACAAAATTGTGAGCTAATAGTTTGGGCCACTATCTTCCTACAGGTATGTCCTCACTGGGGGCATGGGACAGTAAGTGGCCCGATAGTACCAACTGCAAAGAGGACTGGAAGGGTCGGGGTGGCTGTCGTGTATACCCCATTAAGGAGGAACACAAAGCCTTTCTTAGCTCGATAGCATTTGACCTCCTGATTATTTTCCTGCATGAATTGTTTGTACCACCAGTTCTCCGGCTGGCCGGAATCTCCACCTGACCCCACCAGTTGGTAGGTATCAAATGGATACATCCAGGTGGCTGAACTAACATGAGCCCCATTACATCGTCCACAAATAAACTGTCTACCAGCAGTTATGTTAAGACATCTTTGTTCATCACACGTGCATGTAAACAGGCCGTTGTTCACTTGGCAATGTTGGCGGGAGCACTGCATCTGAACACAGGAGGTGTCATTGGGGACTAGAGCGTCTGCGCGCCCCAATCCCTGTCCTGAAAAGCAAAGCAGGTGACTAAACAGGTTCGAACATGTTGTGCCGTTCCTTCCCCAAGGCACTATACAATTTGGGGACTGTGCCCTGTTTGAGTTTATCACCTGTACACATCACCTGTGAATACTTTGTCGGTATGTACCAGTCTGGCCTACGCATGAGGCGTTAGTCGTAGTCAGGAAAGCCTTGTTACCCAGCGCAGTCCAGTTGCAAATCTTACAGCGAACCATGAATCTGGGAGCCGGACTGTATGTAGGGAGGTGTCTGGCCTTTCTATTGACCAGTTGAGCAGAAATTTCCTGTCACTAAAAGAGCCATTGTCTTCATATCCTGTCTACTCATTAGTTAACGACTCCATCCCTTTCCCTTGGCATCTGTTGGAGGCTGAAGCAGACAATTTACAACTTTAATGAAATTACTGACTCTGATGTGAACTTCAAGCTTCATGTCCTCATCATTGTTAAACCTGTCTATCTCCACCTCTGCGATGTTGCTGAGTTCTGCTGCTGCAATTGTTACCTCTGTAGACTTTGCGTTCCAAGCTACTCCTGACCAATCTCCTCTGCTTTGATTAATTGTTTTATTGTGGCCACACATACCGAGATATGGCGCAAAGTGTTGTTTTGCATGCTGTACGGGCAGATCATACCATATAAAGTGCGTCAGGGTAGCAGAACAAAATGCAGGATATAGTGTTACAGCTGCAGAGAAGGTGCAGAGAGATAGATCTGAATTAACATTTGATAGTTCTGTCCAAAAGTGTGATAACAGCAGGGAAGAAGCTGCTCTTAAATCTGTTTCAAACTTTTATATCTTCTGCCTGATGGAAGAGAGTATCAGCAGAGTGGGAAGGGTCTTTGATTTTGTTGATTGCTTTCCTGAGGTAGCAGCAAGTGTAGATGGAGTTAATGGATCTGAGGTTGGTCTGTGTGATGGATTGGGCTGTGTTCACAGCTCTCTGTAGTTTCTTGCGATCGTGGGAAAATCAGTTGCCGTATCACACTGTGGTGCATCAGATAGGATGCTTTCTGTGGGGCATCTTAAAATTTTGAGAAGAATCCTTGCGGACATACCAATTTTCCTTAGCCTCCCAAGGAAGTAGAGACATTGCTGTGCTTTCTTGACTGTCACGTCAGCGTGGGTGGGCCAAGACAGATAGTTGGTGATCGCCACTCCTAGGAGTTTAATGCTCTTGCCCATCTCCACCTCAGCACCATTGATGCAGAAAGGGGCATGCCCTCCACTCCACTCCATTCATTAATGCTGACATTGATGGAGAGACCATTGTCTTTACACCATGCTGGGAAGTACTCAATCTCTTTCCTGTATTCTGTCTCAGCATTGTTTGAATTCAACCTATAACAGTGCTGTTTTCCGCAAACTGGTAAATGGAGTTGGAGCAGATTTTGACCACACAGTCGACAGTGTATAAGGAGTCCAGTAGGGGGCTGAGTGTACAGCCTTACGGGGCATCAGAAGTGGGCAATATTGCCAAGGTGGTGGTGTTGTGGTCTGTTGGTCAGAAGGTTGAAGATCCCATTACAGAGGAGGCAGCCAAGGCCTAGGCCTCTGAGTTTAGAGATGGTGTTGAAGGCAGAACTGTTTGTAGGAGCTTGCCGTAGGTATCCTTGTTATCCAGATGTTCCAGGAATGGGTATAGTGGCAGGAAAATGGCGTTTGTGGTGAATCTGTTGTGCTAGTAGGTAAGTTGCAAAGGATCAAGGCAGTTTGATTGGCTGGAGCTGATGTGAGCCATGACTAACCCCTTGACGCACTTCATAATTATGGAGGTTAGAGGCACCGGGTGGTAGCCGTTGAGGCACACATTGGGATGATGGTGGTCCCTTTGAAGCAGATGAGGACTTCAGATCGTGTTAAGGAGAAGCTAAAGATGCCCAGGTTACCTCAACAGCCCTGCTGTACTTGTCCTAAATTGTGCCAAACCCCAGTCATGCACGTCTTCTGCATTTGTTGACTTTGTTTTTAAATCCCTCCATTGACTCACCCATCCCTATCTCTGTAATATCCTCCAGCTGTATAAACACGTGCAGTTCCTCCATTTTGTCCTCTCGCATGCTCACTTTTAGCTTCCTGAGGAAGATCAACCATGAACTTAAGATAACAAGGTGTGGAATTGGACAAACACAGCACGTCAGGCAGCATCAGAACAGCAGGAAAGCTGACATTTCGGGTCTGGACCCTTCTGAAGAATTCATCCTGCTGTATTCATCCAGCTCTACAACTTGTTATTCTCAGACTCCAGTATCAGCAGTTCCTACTATCTCTCAACCATGATCTCATTGCCTGATAAGCTTCAGGGGCTGAATGGCCTACTTCTTCACGATAGAGTGGTTAGCAACGTTAGATCGCATGGAATACAGGGAGAACTAGCCATTCGGATTCAGAACTGGCTCAAAGGTAGAAGTCAGAGGATGGTGATGGAGGGGTGCTTTTCGGACTGTGCCACAAGGATCAGTGCTTTTGTCATTTATTTAACTGATTTGGATGTGAATATATGAGGTGTCGTTTGTAAGTTTACAGATGACACCAGAATTGGAGGTGCGGTGGGCAGCGAAGAAAGTTCCTCGGAGTACAACAGGACCTTGATCAAATGGGCCAATGGGTTAAGTGACAGATGGGGGTTAATTTAGATAAATGTGAGGTGCTGCATTTTGGAAAGGCAAATCAGGGCAGGACTCATACACCTAATGGTAAGGTCCTGGGGAGCGTTGCTGAACAAAGAGACCTTAGAGTACAGATTCATAGTCCCTTGAAAGTAGATAGATAAGATAGTGACGGTGGTGTTTGGAATGCTTGTCTTTATTGGTCAGTGCATTGAGTATAGAAGTTGGGAGGTCATGTTGCTGCTGTATAGGACATTGGTCAGGCCACTTTTGGAATTTTGCATACAGTTCTGGTCTTCCTGCTATAGGAAGGCTGTTGTAAAACTTGAAAGGGTTCAGAAAAGATTTACAAGGATGTTGCCAGGGTTGGAGGGCTTGAGCTAAAGGGAGAGGCTGGATAGGCTGGAGCTATTTTCCCTGAAGCATCAAAGGCTCAGGGGTGATCTTAAAGAGGTTTATAAAATTATGAGGGGCATGGATAGGGTAAATAGACAAGGTATTTTCTCCAGGGTGGGGGTGTCTAAAACTAGAGGGCTTAGTTTTAAGGTGAGAGAGGAAAGACTTAAAGGGGACCTACGGAGCAACTTTTTCACACAGAGGGTGGTGCGTGTATGGAATGAGCTGCTAGAGGACATGATAGAGGCTGGTACAATTACAACATTTAAAAGGCATCTGGATTGATATATTAAAAGGAAGGGTTTTGAGGGATATGGGCCAAATACTGGCAAACGGGACTAGATTAATTTAGGATATTTGGTTGGCATGGACAAGTTGGACTGAAGTCTGTGCTGTACACTATGATTCCATGACTCCTCATATTTCTTGTGTAGATTTGTAATTGCTCCTGTAAAGTGCCTGCAGCTGTGCCTCCAGCTGCCAACACCCCCAGGTCTATTGCGCCTTAAAACCTGATATTTTGGCAATTTAGCGAATATCTGTTTCTGTGGTTCTGTGTCCATTTTTGTTTGCTTTAACTCATTGGCAAGCCCCCTAGATGTTTTACGAACAGTGAATGCACTTTATCATGCCTTAAATTTCAGCAGAAGCCATGCAAATGTGTTAAATGACAGCAATATGCATATTGCACAGATGTTAGTTCAGTTCACAAAAGACAGCATGTAGCTGCAACTTTGCTGATTTACACTAGAAGCCTTTAACCCGTTTGTGTTTTGATTTCAGGAAGCCTGTTAGATTTCCTAAAAGATGGAGAAGGAAGGATATTGAAGTTGCCCAACCTCGTGGATATGGCAGCACAGGTAAGGAACAAACTCTGGAAAGCTCCCAAACGTTACTATTAACGGTCTTTGTCAATATCCTCATTCACTCACTTCTCACCTGGTTTGAAACAGGTTGCAGCAGGGATGGCCTACATTGAGAGGATGAACTACATCCACAGGGACCTACGATCAGCCAATATTCTGGTTGGAGATAATCTGGTGTGCAAGATTGCTGACTTTGGATTAGCAAGGTTAATTGAGGACAATGAGTACACAGCACGTCAAGGTGAGTTAGATACAACATCGGTTGAGTGATAGGAACCAGAGTGTTATGGTCAATGGATGTTTTTTAGGCTGGTGGAAGGTTTGGCGTGGGGTTCCCCTGGGGCTCAATATCAGAACCTTTGCTTTCCCTGATTTATATGAATGATGTGGATCTGGGTGTGCAGGGGGCAGTTTCAAAGTTTGCAGATGACACAAAATTGGAAATGTTGCAAACTGAGAACGGGACAGCATGGAGCGCCAAAAGGGCATTGACACATTGATGGAGTGGGCAGATAGGTGGCAGATGAAGATCAATGAGGAGAAGTTTGAGGTTGGTTTTGATAGGTAGAACACTGAGAGGTAATGAGAAAAAGAAGGCACAATTCTCAAAAAAGGATATGGAGCAGAGGGTTCTGGGTGTGTGTATGTACATTAACCATGAGAGTTAGCAGGAAAGGTCAATAAAGCCTTGACTAAAGCAGAAATCGTTTTATTTCTGTCTGCAGATGTTATTAGAGCTGCTGTTCCTCCAGTACAATTCTGTTTCAATTCCAGATTCCACACATGTTTACAGTGTTAGAAAATGTATTTTAAACGTTATGATTGCAAACTCCTTGTTGAAAAATTCTGGTGTTTCAGGTTGGGCTTTCCTACATACCATGACTACACCTAAGAATATTCCATCAGTTGTAAAGCATCCTGGGGCATCCGCGAGCATCCTGATAAAAGACACTACACAATTAAAAAAGCTTTTTCCTTGATAAATAATGTGCACTTTCTTCACTGTGAAGAGGATGTGTTGGATCCTCTTCCTGGGATTCAGTTGAACCTTAGGGGATGCAGGAATGATTACCATCAATTTTAATAACGTGCTGTTTCTAATGGGAAAAGAGTAAATATATTGCAAACTTGGCATTCATAAGGAAATGAAGTTCCCTACAACCATCTTCCCCTAACACCTAAGGCTATCAGCTGCAGCACCAGAATGAAAGTAGAGTGGTTGTAGGCACATGTGGAGATAGAGAGAGATTGAGATTAAAATAGGTAGTGGATAGCTCTGCTGTAGAGGACAACATTGAATGTTGTGACCAGATGAGCACACCAAACTGGGAGATTCCAATTCAAATCCCAGCTCTACTCCTCTCTGCTGGGGTGCAGTAGGAGATGCTTCAGTTATCCTACATTACAGTCAGACAATCACAATTGTTTCAGCGTGGAAGGGAACCATTCAGTCCACTGTGTCTGCAACACCTATTCAAATGATCATCATTACCAACTGCCGATCTCCTGATCTTCTCACCTCCCCCTCCGCCCCCCCAAGCCTTGCACATTATTTCTATCCAAATAATCATTCAACACCTCTATTGAACTGGCTGTCACCACATTTGTTGGCAGAGCATTTCACCTCCTAACTTCTCACTTTGTGAAAATGTTTTTGTTATCTCACTTTTTCTGAAAATCACTTCAAATTTGTGCCCTCTGACTCTTGAACCTTGTACACATTTCCTCTTCCTACTTATCTGACCTCTCATGGTTTTGAAAACCTCAATCAAATCTCCTCTCAGCCTTCCTCTTTCCAAGGAAAACAGTTCCAACTTCTTCAATCTATCCTCGTACAGGAAGCTCCTCATCCCTGGACCCATTCTTGTAAACTGCTTTCTGCACACTCTGCCCATTGCATTCACATCCTTCCTATAATGTGATGTCTGGAACTAAACGCAGCACCTCAGTTGAGATCTAACAAGTTCCATCTACAACTTTAACATTACCTCCTTGCTCTTGTACTCTAGGCCCCTGTTAATAAAGCTAGGGATGCTGTACGTTTTATTAATTGCTATCTCAATCTGTCTTGCTATCCTCAATGGTGTGCACACATGTATACCCAACTGCCTCTGCTCCTGTGCTCTGTTTAGAATTACATTCCCCATTTCATATTGTTCTTCAATTTTCTTCCAACACAAAATGCATCATGTCACACTTGTCTGCATTGATTCTCACCCGTTACCTATCTGCCTGCTCCAGCAACATTATCAACATCGTTTTGAGTTTCACACTCTGCTCTCCACAGTTTACAATTCTTCCAAATTTCAGGTCACCTGCACACTTTGTAATTGTTCCATGCACACCAAGATCCAGATTGTTTAATATGAATTAAGGGAAGTGAGGGTCCCAATACTGACCCCAGGGAGCTCCACTAAACATGGAAAAATTCAGGTCTGGTGCATCTGTGCAGTGAGAGTAGAGTTAACATTTTGCATCCAGTGATCCTATTTCAGTTTTGATGTTCTTTTGAGGTATTTTCCATAAATTTCTGTTTTTGCATCTGATTTACAGTATCTGCAGTTCTTTGGGGTTCCCCCCACTACAAATGCCTCCAGCCTGTAGGATATCCTTTGATGACTACTCTCTGCTCCCTATCACTTAGCTGGTTTATAAGCAGTTGTTACTGACCCTTTTATTCCGTGACCCACAACATTCCTCTGAATTGGCACTGTGTCAAACATCTTCCAGAAATCCATGAACACCACATCAACTGTGTTTCTGCTGTCTCTTCAACAAACTCCAGCAAGTTAGTTAAACATGAATTTCCCTTTAGAAACCTGTGCTTATCAACTCACTTTTCTCCATGTGTTATAATCCATCCTCTTGATCATATCTTCCTCAAACCCTGCTGCAGTTATGGATTCTGGAATATCTGGTAAGGAGAGAATTGAAAGGAATGTTGAAAATTGAACAGAAAAGTTAAATGTTTTTTTGCAGAAACCTGTAGGCTTGTGGTAATGATTGCAATATGGTCAGATGGGTGGATATTATAGAATAAAATCCCCTGTTAGTCTGGTCCACTCAGGGAGCCCTGGCTGACAGGTAGGAACAGGACTGTCAGAGGTTCTGTTCACTCTGAGAGCTGGGTTAGTGTCACAGAATCTCCACATGTAAATAAAGAGAGTGACTTGGTAATGGGATACCAGCCTCTGAATTTATGTCAACTTGCATGGAGGAACTAAACTGCTTAATCATCAGCCATATGCAATTTTAGTTTAAAAATCAGCAAAAAAAAAGAAAAATCTCTTGAGCAAAGCAAAAATAAACACTTGATGCAGCTGTTAGAGCAGGGAAAGACCAAAAGCCTCTGATAATTGTCAAAACACAAGTCCCCATCTACTATAAGTAACTCTGTGTGTGGAGCTGGAGGAAGACAGCAGGCCAGGCAGCATCAGAGGAGCAGGAAAGCTGACCCCAAAGTTGTCCTGACCCAAAACATCAGCTTTCCTGCTCCTCTAATGCTGCCTGGCCTGCTGTGTTCCTCCAGCTCCACACTGTTATCTCTGACTCGAGCATTAGCAGTTCTTGCTATCTCCATCTGCTGTGACAGGATTAAAGGCTGCTTTCTAATAATTACCCCCAAAACACCCAGAAAAGCTCATCTTTCCCCTCATAATCTTAAAAGAATGGTAATAAAGAAAGAAAATCCCTGACCTCCACTTCACAAATAACAAGAAACAATGTATTTGTTTAACCCTAACAATGAACAAATTAACAAAATTACTAACAAATCGAATACTCCCCAGACTACCAACTACTTCCTAACTGACCTAAATTCTACTGGAATGTTGTTTAAATAAAAACAAATCCCACTAAAGTAAACCCAATTAATAAAAAGCAATAAATTATTACTTAATATCTCCAAGTTCACACAGTCATCTGGAATATTCTGTTATCTTCAGTCCCTTCTCAAACACCTTTCTCCCATTAATTCTGCTGTCAGGAATATTTTATCTCTATAATTTCTTCAGTGAGCACTTGGAGCTAAAATCCCATGGCACCTTTGATTAATTAGATGGGCTTTCTCTGAGAGCTGAATGCTGCTAACTCTGGTAAGTAGCCCTGTCAAGCCAAATACCCTCATCTCAAATATACCTATGATGACATAATCAATTCTTGTAACATGATTGGTTTCCGGTGGCCAACACTATCAAATTTAAATTCAAATGGCTTTCTGTATCCAGGTGCTTTGTTTAAATTTATTGGCCAAATTCAAACTTGTTGTCTTGGAAAAAGTGCTACTTGACTCTCCACCCGGGCACTCTCTGTGCACCCGCATTTATAAATTTGCAAGCACAGGTAAAGCACAAGCTCTTAAAGGGACCACAGCACTCCTTTCCCCACCATCGTTTTTACCAACAAATTCTAACTTTCTGCCTTCCAATTCACGAATACTGTGCCCAACTTCATAACACGGTGAATAAGTACAAACTTGAATGTAATATTACCCTCATAGATTAGAAGTGTTGATTTTGGATTAATATCAGTCTATATACCGAATCCTGGACGTTACATTTAGTGAAGTAAGAAACGCTTTACTGAAGGATTGAATAGCATTGGCTGGGGCTATTTTCCCTGGAGTGTTATAGACTGAGGGGTAACCTTATATAGGGCATGAATAGGGTGACTAGTCAAGGTCTTTTCCCCAGGGTAGGGGTGTCCAAAACTAGAGAGCATAAGTTTAGGATGAAAGGGGTAAGATTTAAACCGGACCTAAAGGGCAGCTTTTTCACACAGGAGGTGGTGCTTGTATGGAATGAGCTGCCAGAGAAAACAGTAGAGACTTGTACAAGTACATGGCTGCTACATAAATAGGTTTAGAGGGATGTGGGCTAAATACTGGCATATGGGACTAGATTAATTTAGGATATCTGGTCGGCATGGAAGAATTGGACAAGAGGGTCTGTTTCCATGCTGTACTGCTCTATGACTCTATGATTGAAGAGCACGGATGTGTCTAATTATCTATGCAATAACATTTGATTACAGTTCTGGCCAATAAGCTTGGAGAAGGAAAGAACAGAGTATCTTTAGTATGATCAGTGGTGAACAAGGTGGCAAATGTGCTGTATACCTATTTTTGTGTTTCTCCTAAAGTGTACTTTTCAACATACAGATTGAACTCTGATAGCAAATGGGACTGCCACTGATTTTTTAACTTCTGTTCAACAATTTATCTGTTTTGGTATCAAATATAAAGCTTTTTGGCTGTCCATAAAATGATTATCCCATGGACTTCAGTAATTCTGGCTCTGTTGAGATAATTTATATCAGTACTAATGGTATTAAAAAAAAATTCATTGTGAAAATGTCCTTTTTAAAATTATACCTGGAATGAGAGTCACTGACTGAGACAGCATTTGTTGTCATAGAGTCACCCAGCATAGAAACAGGCCCTTTGTCTCACCATGTCTATGCTGACAAACAAACACCGAACAGGAAAACATTTTTTAAAAGTGAAATTGCCTGAATTGTCTTGACCCTTGATCTGGCCAAAGGAAGGTCAGCTGTTCAAGTGCAGTGTCACCATATCCATCAGTACCAATTAGTCCAATTACTACAGCATGCTATGCCACTTCACTCTCTGTCAGCTATGGATTGTTATCCAAAACAGTTCGAAGAAAGATCGATGAAGAAAATAAAGATGCTTTCATTAGCTAAAGTTTAAAATAATCAAAAAGTTGTGTTCTGTTTTAAAGAAAATGAACTGAGAAGACAGCCTTTCTTTTTTCTTACATTAATTCATGGATGTGAGCCTCACGGGCATTTTCTGCCAGTTCCGGATTGTCAGAGAGAGGGAGTCTCACTGTAAACTTTGTCATTCACCGTAGGTGTCAGGAAATTCCAAAAGTATGAGTCATAATCATTCAGAGCTCTCTTGTTTCAATATTTATGTTGATGTTTGTGATTGTCGCTCCATTAGTTAAGAATTAGGCAAGTTGAGCAGGAAATTCAGTTTAATGTCAGACGAGGGAAAGCTACAAGAATTTCTCATTCTGAATGAAGTGATTGACCTATTGGGCAAATGTGAGCTGATCAGAAAGAAAGTCACATCAGACTAATGTAGTCAGACCTATTGAGCTGATCACCAAGGTCAGCAAAGGATCGGCTTTGGACGTTTTCCACATGATTTTACAGAACGAATCCATACACGATACTACCCGCGAAAATGAGTGTATGAATATTTGATGCCGCTTGGCCCAAGTTGGAAAATGATTAGGAACTGAGTGACATAAGACTAGAATAGCAGGTGTGTATTCCATTTGGCAGGATTCAACAAGTGATAGCCACTATGGAGTGAGACTGGCATGCATCAGCATGCATATTAAAACAAGAAAGCTTTGAAAGATTGTGACTAATACTTGTGCAATTTCCTGACACGAACACCTGATGAGAACCTGAGATAACACAGCTGGAGGAACATGGCAGGCCAGGCAGCACCAGACGAGCAGGAAAGCTGGCGTTTCAAGACCTGATAGGGCAGTTGCTGGCCACACTGGATTTGTCCAATGTTTTGTGTACAGGACATACCTTTGCAATTTCCCACATGGCTTGGTAGATACCAGTGTTGTGTCTGTGCTGGAAGACCTTGGCTCGGGCTCTAGATAGTTCTAGCACACAGGTCCCATTACTTTTGTCAGAGCCCAGAGGCTTTGCTGCATCCAGGACCTTTGGCCATTTCTTGATATCAGGTGTTGTAAATCGAATTGGCTGAAGATTGCATCTGTGAGACTGGGTATCTCTGGAGGATGCTGAGATGGATCGTCCATTTGGCACTTCTGGAGATTGTTGTGAATGCTTCAGCCTTATCTTTTGCACTAATGTGCTGGGCTCTTCCATCATTGAGGGTGGGGTTATTTGTGGAGCCTCCTCCTCCAATGAATTGTTCAATTCACACTGAATGTGGCAGGACTACAGAGCTTAGAGCTGATCCAGTGGTTGTGGAACCACTTAGCTCTGTCCATCATGTCCTGTTTATGTTGTCTGCCATGCCAGTAGCCTTGTTTGGTGGCTTCACCAGGTTGACACCTCATCGTCAGGTATGCCTGGTGCTGCTCCTGGCATGCCCTCCTATACTCTGTATTGAACCGGGGTTGACTCCCTGGTTTGATGGTAATGGCTGAGTGGGGCATACGCCGGCCCATGAGGCTACAGATTGTGCTGAAGTATAATTCTGATGTGGTTAATGGCCCACAGCACCTCATGGATGCCCAGTCTTGAGTTGCTAGATCAGTTCAAAATCTGTCCCATTTAACACAGCGATAGTACCACACAACACGTTGGACGTTATTCTCAGTGTGAAGATGAGACTTTGTCTCCATGAGGGCTCTGTGGTGGTCACTGTTACCAATACTGTCATGGACAGATGTATCTGCACCCAACAGATTGGTGAAGATGAGGTCCAGTATGTTTTTCCCTCGTGTTGGCCCCCTCACCACCTGCCGCAGACCCAGTCTAACAGCTATGTCCTTTAGGACCCGACCAGCTCAATCAGTAATACAGCTACCAGGCCACTCTTGGTGGTGGACATTGAAATCCCCCCACCCAGGGTGCATTCCGTGACCTTGCCGTCCTCAGTGCTTCCTCCAAGTGTTTTTAAGCATGGAGGAACAATGAGTTATCAGCCAAGGGAGGATGGTATGTGATAATCAGCAGGAGGTTGCCCTGCTCATATTTGCTTCGTGGGATCCGGAGCCAATGCTGGGGACTCCCAAGGTAACTCCCTCCCGCCACCTCTGCAGGGTTTGTTTTGCCGGTGGGACAGGACATATCCAGGGATGGTGATGGTGGTGTCTGGGACATTTCCAGCAAGGTGTGATTCCATGTGTATGACTGTGTTAGGCTGTTGGTTGATTAGTCTGTGAAACAGCTCTCCCAACTTGGACTCTAGCCCCCAGATATTTAAAAGAAAAAGTTTGCAGGGTTGAGAGAGCTCTTGTCACTGTAGTCACTTCTGGTGCCTAAGTTGCTGCCAGGCAGTCCTGTGGTTTTCATTCCTTTTATTTTTGAGACTTTTTAGCAATTTGATACAACGAATGGCTTGTTACGTCAGTACAGAGAGCAATTAAGAGTCATAGAGTCATACAGTCAACTGTATTGACCGGTTGCGAGAGACAAACATTGGGGCAGATAGAGTTGTGGCAGAGAACAGAGTCATCCACCTTGGACTCAAAAGGAATATGCCAGACTGTGAACAAACACCTCCACCCGCAAGTTCCCTCCAAAGCATTCACTACCCTGACTGGGAAATATATCATTGTTCTTCCTGTGTTGCTGGGTCAGAATGCTGGGATTCCCTCCCTAACAACATTTTACGTCAAACTACACCAAGTGAAATACAGCGGTTCGACAAGACAACCCGCCTTCACTTTACCAAGAACAGTTAGGGATGGGCAATAAATGCTGGTCCAGCCGATCTCATGAGTGAATGGTACAAAAAGACAAGATGCGAGGAACTGTGGAAGATTGATAAAGAAATGGTAGGGCTCTGGGAAGCACCAAGGATCAGATGGACCTTGGTGTGCACAGAAGGCCTCAGGACAGGTAGATAAAGTGGCTAAGAACTCAGATGGTATTGTTGTATTTAATAATGGGTGCATAGAACTTTAGAGCAGGGCGGTCATGCTGGAACTGTATAAAACATTGGTTAGACTCTAGCTTGATGGTGGAATCAATAACTGGAGCTTAGACTTAGGGTAAGAGACAGACCGTTTAAGAGGAGATGTGAGGAAATTTTTTTTCATCCAGAGATTGGTAAGAATCTAGAACTCACTGCCTGTAAGGCTGGTAGAGGCAGAAACGCTCATAGTACGTAAGAAGTATTTAGATGTGGAAGTGCTAAGGCATACAACGATATGGACCACCTGTTGGAAGTGGGATTACAACAGATAGATGCTGGCATGGGAATGATGAGCCAAAAGGCCCTTTTCTGTGCTGTTGATCTCAATGACTTTATGACTCTAAATGTGCACAAAAATCATTAAAACCAAGAAGTGGACGAATGCAAATAAAAATTTGGAAAAGCTAATGAAATGTTATTCTTAATCTCAAAAGAATTGAATTGGAAAGTGTGGAAGATAGGCTGTTGCTGTATAGAACTTCGCTTACAGTATCGATTCTAGGCACGGCTCCTCAGAAAGACTCACAGTACTTTATGAAAGCAGAGTAAATTCATCAGAATGAGACCGGAATGCAAAGGGTTAAATTAGCAGGAAGGCAGCTTGTGGATGCTTTGTTCCTTATCAGTCTGTTCAGATATTTTATTATACACTTGTGATGTAGATGGGACTTCAATCCAGAGCAGAAATAGGGACATTACCATGACAACACAAGTACTCACTTTGAAAAGCTTGTGTTTCCTTGAGTGCTGAGGATTAGGTGGACAATCTAATTGAGGCGTTTGAGATGATTAAATCTCCTCGCCATAATTAGGGTTGGGGGAGGGGTTTGATAATCTTAAAAATTAGAGCTGGGTTGTTTATGCTGATCCCAGAAAGAACATTTTTACATAAGCCAAAAATGTCCTCACGCAAAGGCTCTCATCTCCATTGAAAGTGCAAAAAATGGAGAGGAATTGATTAGTGTTTGCTGCGATTCCTCAGGGACAAGGAGGTGCAACCCTCCCCCTCTGTCCTTCCGCTTACCCCCACTCCCCTTCAAATATGGCGACTCAGTGTCCTTCTCACTTGCATCTCTCCGAACAGATGTTGATTCCACAATGATCCCAACCCGTCCTTTGATTCTTCATATCCCAACCTGTGAGATTCCATCCACAATTCCAGCAGACCATTGTACCCCTCTGACCCTATCATCAAATTCCAAGTTCGCTGACCCATTCCTGGGGTAAAACTAAAGCCATATGTAAAAATGGTGAAATAATGTATTTAGGATGCAGTTCCCTTGTAATTGAATTGAATGATGGAGTAGGCTGGAAGCACGACACTTGTGTTCTCATGCTTCTTATCCTCCCCTTGTCAGTGCCTGGGGGGCTCCATCTGGAGAACTAGGCTCCCTCTTGTACACAAGACCTCGAGAACAATATTCTATTGTTGGAGATAGTACAACACTGATTCATTATACTCTGAAGAAGGGGTTAAACTGCTAGATTAGACAAATAGTTTGCAATCATTTGGGTTGCTCTCCTTTGAGTGTTGAAAATATTGAGGAGTGATCTTACCACGGTGATTAAAATAGTAAAAGGAATTTAATGGTGTTCTCTTCTGCTCCAAGATTGTGCTTTCAGTGCTCAAGTCAATTCTCACTTTTAAGGGAGTGGAGCTAAAGGCGGGTAGAGTGGGTGTTGAGAAGTGGATTAGCCAAGATCCAGTTGAGGTTCAAGAATTGAGTGGCTTATTCCTGATCCTAAAATGTGAGGCTGGACGAACACAGCAGGCCAAGCAGCATCTCAGGAGCACAAAAGCTGACGTTTCGGGCCTAGACCCTTCATCAGAGAGGGGGATGGGGGGAGGGAACTGGAATAAATAGGGAGAGAGGGGGAGGCGGCTACTAACCTCATCCCACCTCCTTGACCTGTCCGTCTTCCCTGGACTGACCTATCCCCTCCCTACCTCCCCACCTACACTCTCTCCACCTATCTTCTTTACTCCCCATCTTCGGTCCGCCTCCCCCTCTCTCCCTATTTATTCCAGTTCCCTCCCCCCATCCCCCTCTCTGATGAAGGGTCTAGGCCCGAAACGTCAGCTTTTGTGCTCCTGAGATGCTGCTTGGCCTGCTGTGTTCGTCCAGCCTCACATTTTATTATCTTGGAATCTCCAGCATCTGCAGTTCCCATTATCTCTATTCCTGATCCTGATGTGTTTCAAATCATAATGTGCTGATTATGTACTGCTGCAGCTTTTGCTTTCATCAAAAAGCATTTGATTTGTTTGAGTGAAAATTGAAGCTCTATTCATACTGTTAGGCTTGGCTCAGTGGTAACAGTCTTATCTCCATGACAAGGTTGGTGGTTCAAATCCCGCTACAGTAAGTTAAGCACATCATTTACATTGAGGGAGTTCGACACTGAAGTGTCAGATTACTGTGCAGAATGTAAAGTGTCTTTGGGCATTCTGAAGTTGTAAAAAGGTACAGTTTAATTTCAAGCTCTTTCTGCATTTTGTTTCTCATGCCTTCTGAAATTATTTGGATGCAATGAATTTGAACTCTGTTGAAATATAAGTTTTAATTTAGTTTTGCAGCAGAACGTGTATCATCCTATGAGATGCCAGCACTGCTTATCAACCTGATCTGACTCGAACTAACATGTTTAGCAATTCAAACCTGATTATCATTGACAGAAATGGTTGTAATATTAAGTGTTTTCTGAGATTCTTTGGGAATATCAACCAGTGGTAACATCCTTCCACACCCCTGCTGTCACCCTCTTCCCCCCATAAAGTATGGTCGCTCAGTGTCCTTCTAACTTGAGTCTCTTTTGGCAGATGTTTATTCTACAATGATCCTAACCCCAGTCGTTTGATTCCTTTTACTCCAACCAATGGGATTCCGTCCACAGTTCTACCAGACTGTGGCACCCCGTCAACCCTATCACCTGGTCCCAATTTTGCTGGCCCATTCCTGGACTCCAGGGCTCAGAAAATCCAGGAGAGTCCTTCACCAACTTTTATGCATAAGTATAACCCCAGCCCTGTCTGTGGTGCTGTTAAATATGTTATTCTTGCCTCTACTATCTACATATTTGTGACATTCTTGAAGGAGAGATTGATTGGGGAGATAAAGTAGCTACGTTGTATTTAAATTTTAAAAGGAAGGTCAAGGCATGGAGTCTGTCCCTGTGTAGTGCCCAACACCAACAAATGAACTGTAAGACCAAAGAAAATAGGAGCAGGGTAGGCCATTAAGCCCCTTGAGATTACTCCTCTATTCAATTGGATCGTGGCTGACCTGACATTGTTCATGCCCACTTTCTTGCTGTTACCCCCCCCATCTTCATTCCCTGACTAAGAATCTAAGACTGATCTCAGTCTTAAATACACACAAGGACCCTGCCCCCACAGCTCTCTGTGACAAGGAGTTCCAAAAGAGAAGAAACTCTTCCTCATTTCAGTCTTAAATTGGCAGCCCTTTTTTCTGCAATGATACCCCCTGGTGCTGGTCTCTCCCACTCAGTATTTACATTGTCAAGGCCCTTAAGAATCTGAGACGTTTGAATGAGGTCACCTCTCATTCCTCTAAACACCAGTGAATAGAGCCACAACCCATCTAGCCTGTACACTTCTTCTAGTGATAACCCCCGTGAACCTTCTCCAAACTGCCTCCAATGAAATAGTATCTTCCCTTAAATAAAGGGGAAAAAACTGCTCACGATACTGCAGATGTGGTGTGCCCAGCACCTGGTACTCGTAAACCCCTTGAAATAAGGGCAAGCATTCTATTGGCCTTCCTGATTACCCCATTGTACAATTACTGCCCCCTTGGTACCCTATGGAAGAGAATGTGTATCTACCCCGTCCCTGACTGCAAATTCTCAGGCATGAAGAGAAAGGAAACACATTGTCTGTAGGAGAGCATAACCTTGTCCTCGAAATACCCAGCGGGCACTTTGTTGATTTGTAAGAACCAAAAGAACTGTGAATGCTGTAAATCAGGAAAACTGATTTGAAAACTGACATCTTCCCAGCCACCATCAGTTCTGAGGAAGTGTCATCCAACCTGAAACGTTAACTCTGTTTTCTCCTCCACAGACCTCCTGAGCTTTTCCAGCAACTTTGTTTTTGTCATTGATTTGTAAGCTGGTCTTTAAAAGGAAAACAACTCAAACTCTCATTTCTCGCCCCCATTTAGGTGCAAAATTTCCCATCAAATGGACTGCACCCGAAGCTGCTCTGTACGGGAGGTTCACAATCAAGTCTGATGTCTGGTCCTTTGGCATTCTGCTGACAGAGCTGGTGACAAAGGGGAGAGTGCCATATCCTGGTAAGAAGTGTCAACAGTATAAACACGCTTATTTGATATGCAGCAAAGCAGGGATCTAAGAAAGGCATCTTTCTGTTTGCCTGTTTTTAAATGAAGCTCTCAAGCCCCCGCAGACTCTTTTACATATTTCAATGGTTTGAAGTATTTTCTGTGCATGAATGAACCATTTTGAAAGTTGGTTCAGTGAGTCCAGCGTCAATGTAGAGGGGCGAAGGGGTGAAGAAACTTCACTCGTGCGTAAATTGGTTCAGAGTCTGGAATCCCCACAAAGGCAGGTGTTGTAAGCTGAGCTGATATCAACAGTTGTCAGTTCACGCCACTCTGAAATACTACGTCCAGGTTTAGTCTCCATAGCTCAAGAAAGAAATCATTCAGTGTGATTTTGGACCATTTGAGAGGGCAGATGCATGGCAAATGAAGTACAACGTGGATAAATCCGAGGTTATCCACTTCGATAGCAAGCTATCTTGATTAACTAGGCTGAGGAGTGGCAGATGGCATTTTGGTAAAACAAGCAAGCCTCAGATGTGTACAATTAATGGTAAGGCACTGGATAGAGTGAAAGAACAGTGAAATCTAGAGGTTCAGGTCCATTATTCTTTGAAACTTGTGTCACAAGTAGATAGGGTGGTTAAGAGGGTGTTTAGCACTCTTGCTTTCATTGCTCAGACTTTTGAGTGTGGGAGTTGGGACATCATTTTGAGGATGTGCAGGACGTTGGTGAGGCCTTTCCAGGAATACTGTGTCCAGTTCTGGTTGCCCAGTTAAGGGAAGGATATTATTAAGCTGGAGAGGGTTCAGAAAAGATTTACCAGAATGTTGCTGGGAATAGAGTGTTTGAGTTAATAAAATAGACTGGATAGGCTGGATCTTTTTTTCACTAGAGCATGGGAGGTTGAAGGCTGACCTTCTGAGGTTTATAAAGTCATGAGGGGTATAGATAAGGTGTATGACAACGGTATTTTCCCTGGGGTGGGGAGTTAAAAACGAAGGGGCATGTTTTCAAGATGAGAGGAGAAAGATTTATAAAGGACATGAAAAGGCAACTTTTTTTTTACACAGAAAGTGGTTCATGTGTGGAAAAACCTGCCAGAGAAAGTGGCAGCTGGAGATCCAGTTACAACGTTTAAAAGCCATTTAGATGAGTACACGAATAGGAAAGGTTTGGAGGGATATGGGCCAAGCGAAGGCAAGTGGGACTAGTTTAGTTTGGGAACATTTCGGCATAGACTGTTTAGACCGAAGGGTCTATTTCCATACAGTATGACTATGACTGTAATGCAGGAAGGCTGACTATTATCTGGAAGGAGATAAACTGGGAGGAGGAGGTGCAATGAGACCTGGATGTCCTTATATGCCAGTCACTGAAAGTAAGCATGCAGGTGCTGCAGGCAGTTTGTTAGCCTTCATAGCAAGAGGATTCTAGTACAGGAGCAGGGATGTCTTACTGCAGTTATACAGGGCCTTGGTGAGACCACATCTAGAGTACTATGTGCAAGTTTGGTCTCCTTATCTGAAAAGAATGTTCTTGCTATGGAGGGAGTGTAATAGAAGTTTCCACCCTGATTCCTGGGATGGCAGGACTGTATGAAGAGAGACTGGACCAGATAGGACTATAGTCACTGAAGTTTACAAGAATGAGGGACAATCTCATAGAAACATATAAAATTCTAACAGAATTAAACAGGGGTAAATGCAGGCAGGGTGTCTGGGGAATCCAGAACCTGGGGTCCCTCTCTAAGATGCAGGTCAGGTCATTTACGACTGAGATGAGGGGAAATTTCTTCACCCATAAAGAGGTGCGCCTGTGGAATTCTCTGCCACAGGAAGTGGTTGAGGGCAAAACATTAAATGTTTTCAAGAAGGCGTTAGATGCAGTTCTTAAGGCCAAAGGGATCAAAGGAGATGTGGAGAAAAACAGAAAGAGGTTACTAGATTGGATGAACAGCCACAGTCATATTGAAGAGGCTCAATGGGCTGAATGGCCTACTCCTGCTCCTTTATTCTATGCTACTATTCACCCCGTTGAGAGAGTGCAACAAAGAGGTCACCAGACATGTTCCTGCAATGGCAGGTCTGTCCTATGAACAGAGATTTGGCTGATTGGGTTTATATTCTTCACGGTTTTGAAGAATGAGAAGTGAAGGCGGTGAAACTAACAAAATACTTAAAGGAATGGACAGGGAAGGTGCAGGTAGGATGGTTCCCCTGTTTGGGAAATCTAGGATCAGGAGGCATAGTTTAAAAATAAGGAGAGGCCATGTAGGACAGAGCTGAGGAGGAAGTGTTCCAGTCAGAGGGGTGTGAACCTTTGAAATCCATCACCGAGGGCAGTTTAGTCTCAGGCTTTGAGTATGTGTATTATAAAAACTGATATATGTATATAGGGTCACAGGAATGGAGTGGATACTGGTATTGAAGTATTTGATTAGCCATGGATCGTATCGAATGCTGGGGTGGACTCAGTGGGATGAATAGTCTACTCCTGTCCCCATAATTTCAACGTTCACTTTTACTTTTAACCACATGTTTCCAGTGAAGGGTTGTTACAGGCTCCTGCTCTTTTCAAAAGGATGAAGTAAGGAGCGCTAAATTAATGCAAACTTAGCACCACAACGACTATCTCCTGTACAGAGCACAATGCAAGGGACTTTGCTTATACACACAGCAAAAATAACATCTGTGGGTGTGCAGTTGGCAGGTATTTGGCACTTGAGGATAAATATTGCCCAGGTCATTAGGGAACCCCAACCGTCCTCCACCATCACCATTGACAAAACCATTCACCCCACCCCTCAAGCATCACCATCAACCGTTGTTCAAAACAGTGCCACATCCAGAGAGTGCAGGCAGAGCTCTAACTGCAATGAATCCCAGAGTTCTTACAGTGCAGAATTGGGCCAACTCAGCCCATCATATTTGCTCCAGTTGTCTTTCATTAGCACCAATCTTCTGCCTTTTCCCCATATCCCTACACATACCGTTTCTATCCAAATAATCACCCTCTTGAGTGGCTCAATTGAACCTGCCACCTCCACATTTCCAGGCAGCGCATTCCATATCCTAGCTAAGGTCTCAGAGCACCATAGCATTGCTCTAGACAGAGAGAGACATGACTGGTGGTGGTTTTACCCTGACAATCACCACACCTCAGACAAGGGGATGGGCTGAGAAGGAGGGACTTTCATGGTAACCTCAGCAGTGTGGGAATTGAACCTAGACATATACCCTAACCACGCACTGTATGAAAAGGTTTATTCTCCCATTCGTCTTGCTTTGTTTGCACATTACTTTAAATCCATGCCCCCTCATTCTTTCTGTTTATGAGTGAGAACAGCTTCTCCCTTTTCTGCTCTATCCAGTGCCTTTATGGTTTTGAAAAGCTCAGTCAAGTTTCTTCTTAGCCTTCTGCTTTCCAAGGTGAGCAGTCCCAACCTCTGCAATATTTCCAGTTTAACATTTCAGCAGTGAAATACCCACTCCATACATTCCTATCTGAAGTGAGACAGGAGTGTGCAGCTTTCCAACCCCAAGTCTGGAGTGCTACCACAGAGCTGACGGACTGGGAAAGGTCCAGTCTAACCAATTCCTGTGCTGTTTCGCTCATCTGTTCTTATTCACCTAACGTGGAGGTGCTGGTGTCAGACCTGGGTGGACAAAGTCAGAAGTCAGACGACACCAGGCTATTATCCAACAGGTTTATTTGAAAACACAAGAGCTTTCAGAGCACTGTTCCTTCATCAGGTGAAGTCTTCACCCGACAGAGGAGCAGTGCTTTGAAAGCCTGTGATTTCGAATAAACCTGTTGGATAATAGCCTGGTGTCATCTGACTTCTGACTTTATTCACCTGGAGAGAGGGACACCATCAGCAGAGTGGTTGGGGAACAGAGAATGTCCTGTGGGTCTGTCACATTTTATCGATGATTAGAAAATGCCACACCCAGTTAAAAGTTGTTGAGAGTGCATGGAACTGGTATCCTGCCCACTGAAAATAAGATGCCTCCTGTTTAAAGGAGGAACGGGAAACATTTTTGGGGCAGCAATACAGAGTGGATTTGGCCTGTTTTATTTTGCTTTGTTCTTTAACACCAGATTCTATACAAGGAGGTTACAATCACTGTGGAGCTTTGCTCTGCCAATAACAATCATATGCCCATGGGAGCATTACATGATGGGTGCTCACGTAGGCAAGCACTGAGCACTTTGTTTTTAACAAGGTGAAGGCTGGGTGAAATTCTGCTCCAAAGATCAAACAAAGTTCCTGCCATCCAGTGATTTATTCCAAACATTGAGAGTGTTGTGTCACACATCGCCGACAGGGATAAGTAGGTGGAAGGGAACTTTCCTCTACTTACGCTTTAACTCGCTACAAAGATCTTCATAAGTAGATTTCAAATGTGAGAATTTCCTGGATTTCACTGGCAAGTGACTCAGTGGTTAGCACTGCCACCTCACAGCTCCAGGGACCCAGGTTCGATTCCACCCTCGGGCGACTGTCCACGTGGAATATACACATTCTCCCGGAGTCTGCTTTGGTTTCTTCCAGGTGCTCCGGTTTCCTCCTACAGCCCAAAGGTGCGTACGTTAGGGATTGGCCATGCTAAATTGCCTGCTGTGCCCAGAGATGTGCAGGCCTGGTGAATTAGCCACAGGAAACGCAGGGCTACAGGGATAATGTAGGGAGGTGGGACTGAGCAGGATGCTTCTTTGGAAGGTCAGGTGTGGAGTCGATGGGCCGAATGGCCTGCTTCCGCACTGTCGGTATCCTAAGTGAGTATGTGATAATTGAGTCTGTGTCATTCCGAGCCTACGAGACGCAATATATAAATTGTCTGCTCATCAGCCTTGAGCACACACCTCTGACTGGAGAAGTCACTTGGTTCAGTGTGTGCACATTGGCTGAGGGGAGACTGCTGGCACAAGAACAGAGTAACAATGAGGTTCTGGCACCTTCACAGCTGCGGCTGGCAGCTGGTAGTGGCGGGGAGGCGGGGGGCTCGGAATAGAGTGAATTTATTCTAAAATTTATTTTAGAGCCTTGTGATCACAGTTAAACAATCGACGATTTGTAAGTAATTTTCTGGTTGCTTACTACGTTTGCTAAGAAGCTATAGTTTGAATATGAAGCATTAGGTAATGAGAAAAAGGAAGGTTACAGCTGTGACAATTGGGGATGATTCGTTGATACCAAAGGACAAACAGGCTGTTGGTGCAGAATGTTGCAGTCTCATGAAAGGAGTGGCGGTGCATCCTGCTCTCTAGTCAAGGTGTTAGAGAACTCTTCTCTTGGCCTTCCTCCTGTCCTTCCAATCTGTCTTCCATCTGCCTGGTGATGTCTGCTCAATGAAGACTGCTCCCTGAGGATCTTCTGATGTGAACCAGCTGCCTTACCAGGTCTGTTTGATAAGAACTCCCCAAGAACAGGACCTCACCTCTGCCCCTGAGTTGACTCTATTCTTGGTTTCGGTGCAGACCCTCCAGCATGGATCTGACCTAGCCCCTGCGTAGTTACTCCAGCACGGAATCTGGCTCCCAAACTCTCCAGGCTCTGTGTGCCTTTTCCATCAAAGGTGTGGCTTCTCTAACCTCCTTGGCCCCAGGGCAATTATTCCAAGGCAGAATTAGTTTAGCACCAGCAGCTCCCCCCAGTGCCTCCTACCCTTAGTGCTTCTCTCTCTGAGCCTGGCACTTCCTGTTATATCACATTTCTGGGGGCAGGTTACTTTCCCAGTATTAATCGATTGCCTGAATCCTTTCGGCCAACGGCCATAGGGCAGCCAGTCATGACGTTGGATGATTATCATCTGAGATTATGTTCTTTCTAAAAAAAAATTTCTTACATCCGAAAGGACACTGATAGCAGGACGTGAGATAATGGGAACTGCAGATGCTGGAGAATTCCAAGATAATAAAATGTGAGGCTGGATGAACACAGCAGGCCAAGCAGCATCTCAGGAGCACAAAAGCTGACGTTTCGGGCCTAGACCCTTCATCTCTGATGAAGGGTCTAGGCCCGAAACGTCAGCTTTTGTGCTCCTGAGATGCTGCTTGGCCTGCTGTGTTCATCCAGCCTCACATTTTATTATCTTGATAGCAGGACGTGTTTGGTGCCAGATTAATTGTTGATGTGAGCTCAAATGGTTCGTGACCTTTGTGTTTTTTGTCATTCTTTGCTTTCATATTGGAAAGTTAAATACTGCTGTAATATGAAATCTCAGGCTACCCAGTAAATATGTGGAAGATTTAGTTTTGAAGGAACCTCAATGTTTAACAATTCATTTCCTTGAATATCCCCAATTTGTATTTAATTGTCACCCTGTGAGTTTGTGGTATCACAAATAGCCATGACTCACCATCACTGTCCTTTGTGTTTCTGCTGTCTCTTCCCTTTGATTTTCACCTTGCAGAAATCTGTTTTGTTCTGAGCAACAGTTTGGGGCAAACTCTATGAGGCTAACTGCTGTATTTGTGAAATGCTGCACCTTCAACGTGAATGTTTTATTTCCCCCTCTATGGTTCTTGATTGTTGGACTGAGGCTGGACTAATCATCCAAAAGCCCAAGACCCACCCCCCACACTGTCCCTGTAACCCTGCATTCTCCATGACTAACCCACTCATCCCTGAACACTCTGGGCAATTCAGCATGGCCAATCCACCTAACCTGCACATATTTGGACTGTGGTAGGAAAGCAGAGCACCTGGAGGAAACCCACGCAGACACGGGCAGAACATGCAAACTCCTCACAGACAGTTGCCTGAGGCTGGAATCAAACCCAGGTCCCTGGCTCTGTGGGGCAGCAGCCCTAACCACTGAGCTACTCTGCGGCCGTAGATGGCAATGAAACGAGCTGTATTGTGGAAATAAATTCTTCAGGGAAGGTAACCTGACACCCCTCCATATTCCACCTCGAGTAATGTCAGCACCTCATTGCATGACATTGACTCTTAAAGTGTTCAGGATAATTAATGATAGGCAATAAATACCATCTCATCAGAGTTGCCTGAATGCCCTAAAACAAAATTGGGATGGTGCAATATGGTTAGAATCGGTTATTACTACTTCATGGTACTGCTGTATCACATTCAATACAATGGATGGTCAGCATATATATCCATCCAACTATTGCTCAACTTAGATCGTGTCTTAACCAAGCTCTCTGTCCCTCCACAGGTATGAATAATCGTGAGGTGCTGGAGCAGGTAGAACGTGGTTACAGAATGGCATCTCCACAGGATTGCCCCAGCTCTCTGCACGAGCTCATGATCCAGTGTTGGAAGAAAGACCCAGAGGAGAGGCCTACTTTTGAGTATCTACAGGCCTTCCTCGAGGACTACTTCACTGCGACAGAGCCTCAATATCAGCCAGGAGACAACCTGTGATTGGCTGTACTATTGAAAACTGCTCACCAATGGGTGCTCCTCTCCTCTCCCCGTTTGTCCTGCTGGGGTGATCGCCAGAGTCTGAATCACCGTCCCGCTGGACTGGTAACTTCTAATATCATGCTCCTACTCCCTTGCCATGGAATACAGGCATCTTCCCTCCAGCCACGTGGCTTCTCTTTTTGAAAATGTCAGAATGTTCATATTGTATAATAGTCATTGTTGAACTGATGGAGAACCATCTCTAAAATGCTACTTAATGCTGAGAAATATTTGTCTTCCCCACGCTCCCCACTGCCTGCCTGTCAGTTCAATGCTAATGAAACTTGAGGGGTTGCAAGCAGCCAGTTATTGCCCCTGTGCCATGTCAAAAAGCCAGTGGCATTGAGTGAATGTCTCCTTCCTTTTGCTGCCAGACCACTGGATTCTTGCTGAAGAGGCTTCTCATTGTTGCATTAGTCTCCACAGACATCCAAGGCTTTTCAGTCAATGCTGTTGCAACTCAGCAGAGGAAAGGAAGGCTATTTGCAATGAAAACCTTCACGTATAAAACTTGTACTCACATTGACATTTCTTCTCTTTGTCTCCCCATTCCCCCTCGACCCCAGATATTTGCATAATGCTATGGTTGTGAACCACTCAGTGACATAGGATGCTGCCAAAAGCATTTGGCGTCTTGTTTGCACATTGCTGCACTGTCCTGATCACAAATTATTCTGATTTGTTTTTATTACTACTCCATTTAAGTTTATAGACTTGTAAGAATTCTTTTTAAACAAAAACCTAGTGATGTAATATTATGTCATCTGAAAAGGATATATTTAAAGAAATTGTGCTAAAGATCTAATTACTTATCATTTACCCCGAGGATGAGAGTGATGTGAATGAGACTGTAGCTAGTTGGCACCAAGTGATCACAACAGACCCGATGCTGACTATATTCTGTGTACTGCTGAGTATACTCACCAGGTCAATGCTGAGAGCTCGTGAGCTGTGGAAGTTTTGCCGTGCAGATGACATCTCGTGGGAGCGTTGTCCGAACACCTCTTGCAGTTCGTAATCGTACTGAGCAATTTAAACTGAGACTGACCCTGTCCTTGAGAAGTATGCAGGGTATCCCGAAGGGGTTAGCATGACAAATGCAGTCATTTAACGGACAAAAGGAAAGAGCTCCAACCATTCCAGAGTGTCTTTTACATCTAACTTCACTTGCTGATTTTTTTTAATGCTTTTGTATGTGTAACTTTGACCTATGTGCAGTAACCACTTGTATTTCCAGATTGCTTCCTGTTCAGCCAATTACATCCTAAAGGATTATTTTAATAGAATTACTATGCACTCAATAACTTTGATAGCAGATGCACAAATGTAGTAATATGGTTTCAGATGTTACTACATTCCTTTAATTGCCCATGTGATCCAAACTTTGGAATCTTGGTATTTGTACATTTTAACCAAATGATGCCTCTGCATTGTTTTTATTTTCTCCCTCCCTTCCAACTCACATGAAGAATATAACATTTCGACTGACATCAAATATACATTTTACCGTTTCTGTACCAGTTGACATATTTTACATAGCTATTCAATTTTCCTAATCCATTTCTTGTCATTTTAAAACCTGTACAATAAAGATCTTAGCCAGGTCCACCCACCTCTGGAATCATTTATACTGTGTCCAAATTCAGCTGTACACAGGACAATAAAAAATGAAAGGCCTTTCTTTGGCAGACAGCAGCTCACATTTTTGATATTTTACAGGAGTGTGCTGAAACGGTGGGAATTGGACCTCTTTAGCTTCATGCAATTAGCCAATGTAACCAAAAACCAGATCGCTTGAGCGAATTGATATACAATTCATTTTGATAAGATCTGAGCTGCAGGTGTAACATTCCAGGAAGGCTTCATCAGTATGTGCAATATTGAGGAGGGCCTTCATTCAGAGAGATCGCACGTTAGTTTCACTTATCATCCAGACCAATTGAGGCCAGGATGCAACACTCCACTCTCCAGTTGTTGGATTGGAAGGATTGATTTGGAAGGATAGCAGAAAAAAAGATGTATTTGCATTTGAACTAAAAGCACTTGAGATTTTACTGTTTCCACCTCCCTCCCTCTCCCCGCTCACTCGCCCCATACAGTGCAACAAATGTGGAGTACTTAATCAAAGGCAAAAGACAAAACACCATGACTTTTCCATTAGGAATCGGAAAGAGTCTGGTATGAAACATTCTGAGCAGAATGGAAGACAACTTGGGATGAAATAATGTAACCAGACGACAAGCAAGTAAAAGCAAATGGATAGCAGAGCCCCCTGTGTTATACACCATCAAATTCCACGAGAACAGTATGGATCATACTCGGGAAATCCGACAGCAGCCTGTGTATTTACTAAAGGTAGCAGAGATAGTTGATGCCATGAAGTTATTTACTACTGTGTACGACGAGCAACTGTACCCACTGTGATGTGAAATGTGTGCTGGATGGGTTAGATATGTAGGGAAGCAGCAGAAAGGACAAATCTCTCCTAGCCATTCAGCCCATCTTAGTTCATACATTTCAAATAAAACAAACTTACATTTCCAAGACCTCCAATGAAATGTTATGACCAGAGATGCTCCCCTCCTCTCCCTTGTCAGCATTCTGCAGAGACCGTTGCCTCTGGGACACTCTGGTCCACTGTTTCTCCATTCCTAACATCCCCTCACACCCCCATGGCACCTTCCCATGCAATTGCAGGAAGTATAATAGCTGCCTGTTTACCTTCACTCAATCCAGTCTATTGTGTTCGCTGTTCACAATGTGATCTCCGCTACACTGGGGAGACCAAGCACAGACTGGGCGATCGCTTTGCAGAACACCTACGTTATGCCAGTAAAAGTGTCCCTGAGCTTCTAGTCACCTGCCACTTCAACACACGCCCACGTGTATTCCCACACTAACATTTCTGTTGCAGACCTGCTGCAGTGTTCAGCAAACCTCAAAGAACTAGATCTCACTTTCCGCGTGGGGACCCTGTAGCATCTAGGACTCCATGTCGAGTTCAAGTACTTTATAGCCTGATTCCATCCTTCCATATTTTCTCACCCACCCCCACAGCCTGTCATGACATGGGATGCTTTCAATACAGCTCACCCATCCTCTCCTACTCTTAGCTCTCGTTATCACTTAGTCAGCTTTTCTTCTGGCCTGCCCTGCTATCCATATTCTCCTTGTTTACCTGCCCCTTTCACACCTCTCTCTCTCTCCCTGGGTTCCATCTTCACCTATCTGCTCAACTGACCCGTCACCCTTCTCCTGCTACCTTCAATCTCGCCTTCAGCAAATAAACCACTTTATCGGAACTGTTGGAAGCTCAGTAAAAGAGCCACCAGACCTGAAACATTAACTCTGCTTTCCTTCCCACAGTTGATTTTCTTGGTCTCCTGTTCCAGTGTGTTTATAGCATAGGACCCTAAATCGGACAGGAAAAGGCACCTAATGCTCAAGTCCCTTTAAACATCCAAACGAAGGCAGCCACATTTGTGTTGGGAGAAAACTGTCAAAATCAACCCCGAAGGGTTTTCTGGTGCGTGACCCGGATTGTCCACATTTTCTTTTCAGTTTTACAATGCGTCTTACTTTTCAAATTCTCAAATGAGCTGGTGTGGATTCTGTCAGGCCTTGAAATTTTTCTACCCACGTTGAGAACGTCGCAAGCAGCATGTGCACACAGGAAATATTGTACACACAGGACACCACCTGTACGTGTGAGGAGTGATCATGTACCAGCCCCTTTCTTCATTGCAGACTCTCCAGCATTTATTGATTCTCCGAATGAAGGTGAATGATGTTTAAAGATAAATCTCCTTTGGTAAAAGTGCTGCTGATAGTTGTCTCCAGTGCCTTGAAGAAAGATGATGCACAATTTCTCCATTGTTCATTTGTGTGATTGTAACCTTGGGCTCTTTCTCTGCGATGATTTCCATGTGTTTCCCTGGGAGATATTCTGTTCATTCTCTGGCTGCTAGGCTGCTCCCATCACCCCTACCCAAGCCGAGACCTTATCTGCTGCTGTGTAATTATATTAATCATTATTGTACGTGTGTTCCTCCTCTACCACATACATGTCATATTTATTTGGTAATCTTCTGCCCTGAAATTGCAGCTTGGTCTCCTATTGTGTTCAAACATCAGATACAAATAGCCTAGAGGAAATTTACATCAGACCATACCCAACATTCAGTCACAAGGTCTGTGCCGTATTTATATTGCACGTGAACCTCCCTCGATTCTTTCATCTAACATCATCACTATATTGTTCTGTTCTTTTTTACGTGCGTATCCAGCTCCACCTGAAGGGCGTCACCAAAGTCATCAGTTTGATTTTAATCAGAAAGAAAAACAAAAATTGCTGAGTAGCTTTTACTCAACCTGAATTTCTCTTCACAGATGCTATCAGACCTGCTGAGCTTTTCCAGCAATTACTGTTTTTGTTTCTGATTTACAGCATTCACGGTTCTTTCAGTTTTTAGTTTAAGTTTAAATCCACTGTAACCAACTACAGTCCACAGGTGATCTTCCTACGACAGCAGAGAACAAAGAGCAGCACAGCTCTTACTGCACAAACTTGATGGAGTTTTTTGAGGACGTGACTAAAATGATTGACCATTTTGCAGTCATCAATGTTATCTACGTGGACCTTAGAAAAGCCTTTGTCAAAGTCCCTCATGACAGCTTGATACATAATGTGAAGGTACAGGTCCTTCAGCCCAATAAGACTGTACCAACATATGACCCCTTCCTAAACTTTTGCCTCTGTGGTCCATGGCCCGCTACTCCTTGCCCATTCATGTATCTGTCAAGATACCTCTTAAGTATTGCTATTGTGTGTGCCTCCATCACCTCCCCTGGCATCACATTCCATGCACCTACTATCCTCTGTGTAAACACTCGCCTCACATTTAAACTTAAACCCTTATTAACCTACATTACTCTGACTATCCATGTCAGGTTGACCTGCATCCTTCAAGTGAAAGCAAACCACGTTTGTCCATAGGATCCTCAAAGCTACTACAAATTACAATTAAATACAATGCACATCCTCTGTAGCCATAACACTATATTCTTGCAGAGAGAGTAAGCACTGCCGATGACGGAGTCAGAGATAACACAGTGTGGAGCTGGAGGAACGTAGCAGGGCATGCAGCATCAGAGGAGCTGGAAAGCCAATGTTTCAGCTTGGGACCCTTCTTCAGAAATGGCCTGGCCTGCTGTGTTCCTCCAGCTCCACACTGTGTTATTTACTATGTTCTTGCACTCTGTTCTATTATCCTGATGTATATGGTGTGACATGTCTGGATAGCATGCGAAGCAATACTTTTCACGGTGTCTTGCTGCAATCACATACCAAATCAAGTTGAATATCCTCCAAACGAGGCAACATCCTGATAAACCATTTCTGTACCCTCTCCACATTCTCCTGGCTCTGTGACAACCAGAACTGTACGCAATGTTTCAAATGTGGCCGAACTAAAGTTCTGTAACAACTGCAGCGTTGCTGGATGGATAAAGGCAAGCATGCTATATGCTTCTTGACCACCATGTCCACTAATATCACCACTTTCAGGGAACTGTGGACCTGTACATCTAGATCCCTCTGTATGGTGATGCTACTAAAGATCCTGCCATTTACTGTTTATTTCCCTCCTATATTAGATCTCCCAAAATATTCCACCTCGCATTTATCCAGATTAAACTATGTCTGCCATTTTTCTGTTCAAATCTCTTACTTATACACATTCTGCCGTATCTGCTGGCAATCCTCCTCACTAACTGCTGCTTCCCTGATCTTTGTGAAGTGTGAAAACTTACCAATCAGACCACCTACATTTTCCTCCAAATCATTTAGTTATGTATGATCCCTGCAGAAAACCACTGGGTCACAGATCTCCAGTCAAAAAAGCACCCTCACAACTCAACTTCCTGCCTTCTGTGTCCATACCTGGTCCATACCCACCTTACCAGCTCACTACAAATCCTTATAACTTCACATTATGTATCAACCTGTCAAGAGGGACTTTGACAAAGGCTTTTCTAAGGTCCACGTAGATAACACCTACCATTTTGCAGTCATCAATCATTTTAGTCACGTCCTCAAACACTGAATCAAGTTTGCGACACATGACCATCCCCACACAAAACCATGCTGCCTATCGCTAAAAGTGATCCATATTTGCCCAAATGTGAGTAAATCCAATCCTGAAGAATCTTCTCCAATAATTTCCCTACCACTAATGTAAGACTCACCAGCCTGTAATTTCTTGATTTATCCCTGTTGCCTTCTTAAACAAAGGAACAGTTGTGGCTACTCTCCATTCCTCTGACACCTCCCCGGTGACTGAAGAGGATGCAAGATATTGTAGAAGGTCCCAGCAATTTCATCCTTCAGCATTCTGGGATAGATCCCAGCAGGTCTCGGAGACTTGTTTATATTCATGCTTTCTAAGACACCTGACACCTTTTTTCTTCATATTAACATAATATTGACAGAATATCAACATACCCCTCCCCAGACTCACTGTCTGCCATGTCCCTCTCCTTCATGAATACTGATGCATAGTATTCACTTAGGATCTTGCCACTCCGTGCAGGAAGCAGTTTCTGTAACTCCGAATTCCAGTTTTGCAACCTGTGCTGATATATGCATTTGTGTGTTCTGGGATTTCAAACCCACTGGACTGTTTCACTTCTATCAGTCACCTATTCGACAAATGGAAATGAGCTCAGTTGGCTATGGCTGACCTTCTTAGGTGAGCACTCAATTGCTCGCCCATTCTAGCCCCATCCTAGTACAATATCCACAGGTATAACCCCGCTAAGCTGTGGGGCATGTGAAGAGCAAACCAGCGCGCAAGATGGGGTGCCAGCCGCCAATGGAAATGACAGCCAATTTATTTCTTAACCTCATGAAACATAATCCCACAAGGCAGTAGTGGGTATAAACCTGAACAGACATCAGATTGATGGGCAGCAATCATTTCACTTCTAAATAACATTTTGTCTTCATCACTCGCCAAATCTCTGTATCAGATTCAGCATGTGTTTAGCTGGGCAGCTGCAATAATTTTAAGCTAAAACATTTTTGAAAACTTGTCTAACCTTTGCATCTCTGCAGCTCAGTGAATGCTGGGAGAGGCAGTGAATGAGAGGTACAATCAGATGGCACTGAGAGGCTGGAAGAGACAGATGCCAGGGGGTCATGTTTTGTTCTGCATTCACTGACATATCTGGATAAATCGCTTCACTAGCCCTCCCCACCCACAAAGATTTCTGCCTCACTAGAATGGAGAGATGAATGTGTGATAGCTATGAACCTGTCTCCGGAGAATGAGACACAGGCTTGTACCAAAGCATACAAATCGGTAAATTTATTGATGAAAGCAAGATAATTGTAAGGGTGTGCAATTTGAATAAAATTGAGAAAAGCACACAATAGGCTTCTGCACACCTGAAAGATGTTCCTAATCTGCTTTTTGTCTCTCTCTCCATGTTATCAATAATCTAAACATTATCGACTCTCCAGGCTTTTCTGGAAATTCGAAGAATAGAAGATCAATCTTCAGGATAATCCAGCAGAAAAATCATAAGAATATGAAAGATTCACTTTCATTTTGTAATTTTCTCTATCAGATATAGAAGCAATGAAAATGAGAATCAAAGTTTGGCTAATGGCCAAGCATCATCCAATTAAGTAACGAGTGATTTTCACTTTCCAGTTGGTGTAGAAAGGCAGCGTATCACTAGGATGGTCTAATGGCTAGGACACGGGGGAGGTAATGATGTCAGACCTTCCAGGAATAGATTTAATTTCCATTGGCAATCCTAATCAGCCCCAAAGAACTGGCTTTTTGAACAGTGTGGGTGGATTTTTGTTCCAAACCTCATTTTTCTACCTCCTGTGTTTAACATTTAGCAGAACATGGATTTGAGGAATTGGTCTGTGCTGCCCTGACGAAACTGGATATGGGGGAGGAACCAGAGTGTTTGATTTCCACAGTAACAATCACGCTGTTAATGCAACCAGAATAGACTAAAGATGCTGCTGTTAGATCTACATGTGACAAAATGGTAGTGAGCCACTGAGAATCCTCGGCACATTTACCTTTTACCTCCCTAACTCTTACGGAATTCCTCACTATAGCTCACATTGCTGAACTGGCAGAACCTTTTCAATCAATAGGTTCCTTCTCAGTTTAGCACCTCCCCTGAAAGCATCAGTTCTTCACAGTCAAAACTAATGGTAAAATAAAAGTTGTGACTTTCAGTCCTCACAGGCATTTGGGACCTTAATTAAACTAGATGGATATTATGTGAATCAACATGTATGCCATTCAAATGCTGTTGACACCAGTGTGGCTCAGTGGTTAGCACTGCAGCCTCACAGCATCAGCGACCCAGTTCAGTCCCACCCTCGGGTGACTGTCTGTATGGACTTTGTATATTCTCCCCGTGTCTGCATCAGTTTCCTCCGGGTGCTCTGGTTTCCTCCCACAATCAAAGATGAGCAGGGTAGTTGGATTGGTCGCGCTAAATTGCCCATAGTATCCAGAGGTAAAAACCCCATATTGAGTTACTGGGATAGGGAGGCAGGGGTGGGTCTGGGTTGGATGCTCTTCAGAGGGTTAGTACAGACTCAATAGGCCAAGTGACCTCTTTCACACTGTAGGAGTTCTATGATTCTATGCTTTAATGGCTGTCTTCAAAAAAGGAGATTGAACCAGGGTCTAGGCCCGAAACGTCAGCTTTTGTGCTCCTGAGATGCTGCTTGGCCTGCTGTGTTCATCCAGCCTCACATTTTATTATCTTGGAATCTCCAGCATCTGCAGTTCCCATTATCTCTTGAACCATCTCCCCTTGACATTCAATAGTGTTACCGTCACTGAATTCCCCACTATCAATATCCCATTCCTTCATTGTCACTAGCTCTTAGTCCTGGAACTCACTTCCTTACCAGCACCTTGGGGTGCAGTGGGGTTTTACACAACCTTCACCACAGTGGGTTCAGATACACAATAGGACAAGCTGAACCAAAAATTCCCACATCCCATCAATGAATCTTGGATCTTCACACCGTGTACTCCTCAGTTTCTTCTGCGGAAAAGCATGCACCTCATCTTTAATCCGTGTCAATGGTATTTGGATCTTCACTTTGCCTGACGGTCTATACTGAAGTAGGAAAATCTTGTTACTTCAACATCTTGAATATTTCTCCATTTTGCTCAGTGATGGTTGATCAATTGGCGAATCATTCTTGATCAGTATGATGCCTCTTATTTTTGTTGGTAATTCTTCTTTGAAAGCTGGGAAGGTCAGATATTTTGGTTGACCTGGTCCCTTCCTTATGCCAGGTTTGAATTTAGACCCAAGATGTGTAGCCATCTGTCTCCATTGAGTTTGAAAATAGCAGAAACCGTGCTACCCCAGCTACAGTAGCCACAGCTTTCCATCCCATTCACAATATGAATTTACTTTAAAATTCCAGCACCACTAACCTCAGTTGATTCTGTTTTGTGGTTAGCTTTCCTGAAGATCTTACGGACCCCAGCAGAATTTCACCCCCTCCGAGCTCGGCTTTTCTTTTACCTTTTGTGAGAAATATTTTATGTGAACGGCCCAACCACCTGCGTTGGCCGAGATGCCACAAGCATCCACGCCAAACACAGCTGTCACCTTTGGGGCCAGCGCCAAAATTAGGAGAGCTGTCTCGCAGACTGGTCAAGCAACTGACCAATATATTCTCAGGATCATAGCGAGTTTTGAGAAGATTTGTAGCTCAGGTTGAGGTTCTGGATGTGAGTTTGCTCGCTGAGCTGGAAGGTTCGTTTTCAGATGTTTCGTCACCATTCTAGGTAACATCATCAGTGAGCCTCCGATGAAGAGCTGGTGTTATGTCCCGTTTTCTATTTATCTGTTTAGGTTTCCTTGCGTTGGTGATGTCATTTCCTGTGTACTCCAGATAAATAGAAAGCGGGACATAACACCAGCGCTTCGTCTGAGGCTCACTGATGATGTTACCTAGAATGGTGACGAAACATCTGAAAACTAACCTTCCAGCTCAGCGAGCAAACTTACATCTCAGGATCATACCCATGGGAACAGCAACTCACACGTGTCCCAGACCATGGACATCACGATGTTTCATGGCATTGGGTCAAACATGGGCAAAGATTATTCCAGCTGATTGCCACATGCTGCCCTCCCTCAGCTGATGAATCAGTATTCCTTCATGTTGACCAATGCTTTGGATGAAGCACTGAGGCTGGCAAAGTTACAAAATCTACTCTGTGTGAGGGATTTCAATGTCCCCACTGCCAAGAGTGGCTTGGCAGCCATTTTGAATAATTTAAGTATAAGGGGACAAAAGAGATATAGCTTGAAGAGAGTCCATCAGTCCTGAGCCAGCTCATCATCGTCAACAATGGCTACACCACTGTCACTGCTTCGCCACTGACTATGCCAGGCCCAACCAACATTGAAGTCTCTGATCCTCAGACGCCGTCTTTGTGACTGGGCCGATTCTCCCCCAACACCACCTATGCTGGGCTAACCAACAGTCGCGTCTCTCACCGCTGGGCCCACTTCTATATTGCTGTGATGCCCTTCCACAGCCGCCAGCACTGAACCCAGCCAACATGAAGCTGTCAATCCTCAGGCACCATCTTTTGCATTGGGCCTACTTCACCGCTGTCGTCTCTGTTGATGTAGCAGCCATTGATTCCACGCCCTGTGCTCGCTCTGGAAAAGTAAGCAGTGACTCACTTTCTTCCACACTGGACCTGCTCAAGTTCTGTACCCTGTGTCCAGCTCAAGACCACTCACAGTTGGCACCCTGAGCCCGTTGGATGTCCCTGCACTGGGCTCTCGCCGCCGCCAATGCCGTCCAAACTGAGGACAAGGTAAGTAAAACAAAGGAAAGAGATGGTAAAATAAAAGAAGAAGTAAAGTGGTTGGAGTGGATGAGTACAGGAGACCAACTCCGCCGCCATCTTGGACCAGAAGAATGTTCGCCGATGATTGCACGATGTTCAGCACCAAATGCAACTCCTCAGTTGCATGTCCCTATCTAAATGTAACAAGATCTAGACCAAGTCCAGGTTTGGGAATACAAGTGGCTGGTAACATTCATGCCCCACAAATGTCAGACCATTACCAATAAGAGGCAATCTAACCACCGCCCCTTGACGTTCAATGGTGTCACCATCACTGAATACCCCACTATCAACATCCTGGGGGTTACTATTGACCAGAAACTCAACTGGACTCACCACATAAATGCAATGACTACAAGAGCAATCTTGGGATCCCACAGCAAGTAACTCACCTCTTGACTCCCAAAGCCTGTCCATCATCTCTAAGCCACAAAACGGGACTGTGATAGAATACGTCCCACTTTCCCAGATGAGTGCAGCCCCAGCAACATTCAAGAAACTTGACACCATCCAAGACAAAGCAGCCCGCTTGATTGGCACTATATCCACAAGCATCCACTCCCTCCACCACTGACACTGAGCAGCAGCAGCGTGTACTATCTACAAGATGCACTGCGGAAATTCACCAAAGCTCCTTGGACTGCACCTTCCAAGCCAATGACCATTTCCATCTAGAAGGAAAAGGGCAGCAGATACATTGGAAGATCGCCACCTGCAAACCCCTCACCATCTTGATATGTCGACACTCCTTCAGTGTCACTGGGTCAAAATCCTGGAGCCACCTCTCCCATAGCATTGTGGGTACACCTACACCAAATAGACTGCAGAGATTCAGAAGGCAGCTTACCACCTTCTCAAAGGCAAATAAGGATGGACAGAAAATGGTGGCCCACCCAGCAATGCCTTCATCCCATTTGTAAATAATTTTAAAAAGTACCCATGGATTTTCTGGTGTTTATTGTCCTCCCTGTCAGGGAGTTGCTTATTGCATACCTTCATGTTAAGTATAATGTTCCCTGAGCCATGTGGCTGAAATTCTGGTGATTATAAGCAGTGGCTTATAAACCGGGGCTCTCTATCTGACAATTTTTTAGACAATAAAATAATATATAGTGCAGGGAAGGCAAAGGTCTAACGATATTTTCCAGGGACCTCAGTAATGTTCTGAGTACTCAGGTTTGAAATCTACTGTGACAAATGGTGGAATTTGAATTTAATCCAAAAAAATGTCCAAAAAAAGGTGACCAAGCATGTGGATGAAGGTAGAGCAGTTGACGTGGTCTACATGGACTTCAGTAAAGCTTTTGATAAGGTTCCACATGATAGGCTATTGGAGAAAATACGGAGGCATGGGATTGAGGGAGATTTAGCAGTTTGGATTAGAAACTGGCTTTCTGTAAGAAGGCAACAAGTGGTGGTTGATGGAAAATATTCAGCCTGGAGTCCAGTTACTAGTGGTGTGCCACAAGGATCTGTTTTGGGACCACTGCTGTTTGCCATTTTTATAAATGACTTGGACGCAGGCATAAGTGGATGGGTTAGTAAGTTTGCAGATGACACTAAAGTCGGTGGTGTGGTGGACAGTGTGGAAGAATGTTGCAGGTTGCAGGGAGACTTGGATAAACTGCAGAATTGGGCTGAAAGGTGGCAAATGGAGTTCAATGTGGGTAAATGTGATGTGATTCACTTTGGGAGGAATAATAGGAAGGCAGAATACCAGGTCAATGGAAAGATTCTTGGTAGTATGGATGTGCAGAGGGATCTTGGTGTCCATGTACATAGATCCCTGAAAGTTGCCACCCAGGTTGATAGTGCTGTTAAGAAGGCTTACAGTGTGTTAGGTTTTATTGGTAGAGGGATTGAGTTCCGGAGCCATGATGTCATGCTGCAACTGTACAAAATGCTAGTGCGGCCTCACTTGGAATATTGCGTGCAGTTCTGGTCGCCCCATTACAGGAAGGATGTGGAAGCATTGGAAAAGGTGCAGAGGAGATTTACCAGGATGTTGCCTGGTCTGGAGCACTGGCCCTATGAAGAAAGGCTGAGGGACTTGGGTCTGTTCTCACTGGAGATGAGGAGGCTAAGAGGGGACTTAATAGAGACATTCAAGATGATTAAAGGATTAGATAGGGTGGACAGTGAGAGTCTTTTTCCAAGGATGATGATGTCAGCTTGTACAAGGGGGCATAGCTACAAATTGAGGGGTGATAGATTTAAGACAGATGTCAGAGGCAGGTTCTTTACTCAGAGAGTGGTAAGGGCATGGAATGCCCTGCCTGCCAATGTAGTCAACTCAGCCACATTAGGGGCATTTAAACAGTCCTTGGATAAGCATATGGATAATGATGGGATAGTGTAAGGGGATGGGCTTAGATTAGTTCGCAGGCCGGTGAAATATCGAGGGCCGAAGGGCCTGTTCTGTGCTGCGTTGTTCTATGTTCTATGTTCTATGTAAAATGCAAAAGATGTTATTAACAGTCTATTGACAACCATGGAACAATGGTCAAGAAGACCCATCTGGTTTACCAATGTCCTTTAAGGATGAGAGCTGCTGTCCTTACCTGGTCTGACCTGCATGTGACTCCAGACATACACCAATGTGGTTCCCTCTTAACTGCCCTCTGGGCAATTAGGGATGGACAATAAATGTTAACCTAGCCAGCCATATCCACATCACGTGAATGAATTTTTAAAAATTGTTCCCACGTCTAACATGAAATTTAAGGTGCCTATTGACATAGTGCGAGCATGTTTGACTTGGCTGTCTGATATCCCCACAAAAGTACTTTGGGTATGGCTTCTACTTTTCCATCTTATTTATGCGTGCAGATAACCCTTCCATCATTTGCTTTCTGTGCCTGTGTTCTACTTCAGCACTTCTCAGAACATGACCGGCTTCCTTCCGACAAATACATTTTGGTTATAAGAGCTGGACACTGTTCATGCCTGTGGGGTTCTTTGCTAAAGAGTTGTGGTAGAGAATTTTATAGTCTGGTATCTGACCTACTTACTGCAGTGGCTTAACTAATGTGTCTTTTGTGGTTGTGCAACTTAACAAATGAATAGATTCTGTCAACCTTCTTTGCCAAGTTCTATCTTTTAGTAGATCTGATCTGTTTTGCTTCTGGACTTCTATGTCTCTCACTGTCTGAATGACCTTTCCTGGATTGAAAGAAATCTTACAAAGACTCATCAGTAATGCTGACAAAAATTAACTCTGACTTTAGATTGTGTGATTACACCTACCCACGAGCCTGCAACATTGCAATTTGGCCAATGACCCATCAAGAGGCAGGTTTATGCCAGGCATGGAACGTTCATCTTCGATCACCTCCATGCAAAACTGAAATCATTGCCTGTCTCAAATATAACTGATTGACAGCTTGAGAAAGACTGCAATGTTGTAATCCTCTCAGCATCAAATTTACATGTCGCCTTCAATTCAGTGTGGGAGATATCTGGCCTGTATGGTATGGACATGGCAGACAGTTCTGGAATCCCTGCTGGAGGGTTTGGTATAGATGAGGCATTTCCTCTTCCCCCAGGATTGGCAGTGGAAGCCACTACAGCAGACCATGCCAGCCTGTTGCGAGGTAGCCACCTGGGTTAAAGTGATCCCTGCCATGTGAAGGAATGCCCGTTATTGTTGGAAGAAGGTCAATGTCCTTCTCTAATCTGCCAATGTAAGTGCCACCATTGTCTCCGAAAGCTCACATTCACACTTGCATCTTTCCAAACTCACCAATAAACACAGCTGGTGGCCATGGTGGTGGTACTGAGTTTAATCTCTGGACTGGGACAGAGTGTAATTGTGAAAGGAAAGAGAGGCTATGAGGGCTTGGCAGGAAGTTGTAATGAAGGAGGGGGTGGTCACCTGAGGTGCCAGGGCTGGGTAGGAATGATAGGTAGGTGGAGGTGCATGACAATAGATTGGGTGGAGAGCTGTGGGAGTTGTAAATCCCATGGGGTTGGCAGAAAGGGCTTTTAGGGCAGGGGTTTGTGGATGTTTCAGAGTCACCAGCATGGTCAGGCTGAGGCCGGTGGCCACAAGAGGAGGAGCATTCACTGTCTCCTTTCGTTGTGCTGGAAATCGAAAATCATCGAGTTGTTGCTGGAATGGCATCTGGGAAATTGGATCTGAGAGTCCCCATAGGGGCGAGGTAGATAATTAATGTGGTGAATATAGTAAGACAGGATAAGAGAACTCACTAGGCCTCGCAGCAATTAACCCTCCAAAAAACACGAAACAATTTAGACTTAACCAAATAAACGTAGTATTCAACCCAGTGTGAATCTAAAGTCACACCTGTTGGTGTCTGGATTGCTTTTGGCTGTTTTTGCAGACGACACTAAGGTCGGTGAAGTTGTGGATAGTGACGAAGGGTGCTGTAGGTTGCAGAGAGACATAGATAAGCTGCAGAGCTGGGCTGAGAGGTGGCAAATGGAGTTTAATGCAGACAAGTGTGAGGTGATGCACTTTCGTAGGAGTAACCAGAAGGCAAAGTACAGGGCTAATGGTAAGATTCTTAGTAGTGTAGATCAGCAGAGAGATCTCGGTGTCCATGTACACAGATCCTTGAAAGTTGCCACCCAGGTTGACAGGGCTGTTAAGAAGGCATACAGTGTTTTAGCTTTTATTAATAGAGGGATCGAGTTTCGGAACCAAGAGGTGATGCTGCAGCTGTATAAAACTCTGGTGTGGCCGCACTTGGAGTATTGCGTACAGTTCTGGTCACCGCCTTATAAGAAGGATGTGGAAGCTTTGGAAACGGTGCAGAGGAGATTTACTAGGATGTTGCCTGGTATGGGGGGAAGGTCTTAGAGGAAAGGCTGAGGGACTTGAGGCTGTTTTCATTACAGAGAAGAAGGTTGAGAGATGACTTAATTGAAACATATAAAATAATCAGAGGGTTAGATACGGTGGATAGGGAGAGCCTTTTTCCTAGGATGGTGACAGAGAGCACGAGGGGGCATAGCTTTAAATTGAGGGGTGAAAGATATAGGACAGGTGTCAGAGGTAGTTTCTTTACTCAGAGAGTAGTAAGGGAATGGAACGCTTTGCCTGCAACTGTAGTAGATTCGCCAACTTTAGGTACATTTAAGTCGTCATTGGACAAGCATATGGACGTACATGGAATAGTGTAGGTTAGATGGGCTTGAGATCGGTATGACAGGTCGGCACAACATCGAGGGCCGAAGGGTCTGTACTGTGCTGTAATGTTCTATGTTCTATGTTCTATGTTCTTCGTGTGTTCTTCCCTCCCAGGTCAGACAGACAGCCCACTGTGCTCCTTCCTCACTGCTCCTTCCAAGTTGTCACTCCATTCCTGAAAACCTGTGCGGCACTGTGGCTCAGTAGTTAGCACTGCTGACTCACAGAGCCTGGGACTCAGGTTTGATTGCTCCGCGGGGGACTATCTGTGTTGAGTTTGTACATTCTCCCTGTGACTGCGTGGGTTTCCTCTGGGTGCTCCAGTTTCCTCCCACAGTCTAAAGATGCACACATTTGGTGGATGAGTGTTGCTAAGTTAACCATAGTGTGCAGACCAAGTGGAGTAGCCGTGAGAAATGCAGGGTTACAGCAAAAGGATAGGAGTGTGGGATGAGTGGGATGTTCTTTGGAGGGTGAGTGTGAACTCGATGGGCTGAATGGCCTTCTTCCACACTGTAGGGATTCTATCATGGACCCTGAAGGGGCTCTTTGTGAGCTAATGGTCCATTAACTCTTGAAGCACAGCTATTACTCTGGAAACTCTGAGCTATATCTTCTCTCCTTGCAGAGGAGCACATGTGGAAAATATCAAAAGACATTACTGTGTGCCCAGAAATGAATGGCATATTCCAAAATGGAGCGTGACAAGGTCAAACCTCTGTCACCCAGCAGTACAAAAACGAGTTGTGTTGTTAAACATTCTTCAACCCTTTACTAAAACATGTAGTTTTGCATGTTTGTGTGCGTGTGTCTGCGTTTCTTTGAATGTTGTGGCTTTGTTTATTTTCCATGCAACAAAACTATGATGGTGAGGAATCTAGAAATGACAGTAGTTGATTCTGAGGGTGTTATGAGAACAAACAAATAAAGGTCAACCATGGTATAGAGTTTTATTTTAAACTTTATTTCATTCAGAAAATGGAAGCAGGAACACTGTATATCGCAATGTGTTGAGATCTTTTTCTCTTATTTGGAAAGGCTTGTACAGCAGTTGTTCTCAATCAGAGGTCTATAGAATGGCAGCTGTACTCCACCACCAGTTCATATCAAGTCTTCAGTATAATCGTTGCTTTTAATAAACATGAATTCAAAGTTTTAACCTGAGTTGTATTGTTTCAGAGATGGGGGTTGACAGCAATCTCTAACACACGAGGTACAGTCCATACTAATTTCACTATGATGTCGAAACACCTTTCACCCAAAAATGCTGCCATTAGTTGAGTTTTTGTTTCAAAGAATCTTGAATCTGCCTTTGAAAAGTGAACTTTAGAGTTTAGCTTGAATAAGAGGCAGGGGAGGAGCTTAAATTAGCACACACCCTGGCGTTGGAGCCGAGACTATAGCCATCCGAAATTATGATGATTGAGAGTTATTTTCAAATTGGATTTGGCAGGGTAATGAACCTTGTCTTTTCGCATTTTGTGGTTTGTATCAAATGTAAATAACTCACATTCCAACTCATTGAAGATGTTTGGAAACTTTGACCAATCTTGACACTCATCCATGAGACTTCAGCTCTGATGAAGAGTCATCTAGACTCAAAACATTAGCTTGATCTCTCTCCGTGGATGCCGTCTGACCTACTGTGATCTCCAACATTTGTTATTTGGTAACACAGCCACAACTAATGTCTGTGGGTTAATCCCAGACATTATAAATGAAATAAATGTTGAATTAGACTGGGAGAAAAAAATCAACATTTAAGACTAAGATAGATAGGTTCTTGATTATCAAGGGGTTCAAGGATTATGTGAAGATATGAGAGTGTATTCAATCTGACCTGGGGGATCAGTCAGCATGATATTAACACCTACACCCAAAGTAAACCATAGTATCCTCTGGAAAGAATTGTCGAGCCTGAGCAGGAATCAGGTGAGCCTGTTGACAATTTCTTACAGAATTTAAGCAACAAAAATAAATATGAGGAAACAGTTGAGGGGATGGTTGATGATCTCATTGGGGATCTGAATACCCTATTGTATAGAAAAGCTCTTACTACAAAATTATGAGCTTAGCTTTTCCAGGGTGTGGCCAACACCAGCTCGCAGGGAGCCACAAGTGGATACATGATATGCCTAGCCTTCAAACAGTTTGCTCGGGTGCACAGAACTTGAATAACTGCTGGAAAAGGGAGACACCTTAACTGAAAATTTCTTTGTCTTGCGCTCATCAGGGCAAGTGAGAGAATGTCAAATTTTGAATAACCAAGAAGACTTATACTGGGAGAAAAGGATGTCGATTGATTAACAAGTCCACTCTGATTGGGTCATGTATTACCATAATTACAATGATAGGGACCATTGACTCCTCAAATCCCTTGGTAATTCAAAGTACAATGGTTGAAGGTATATTCTCTGCAAACAAAAAATGTACAAGATTCTCTGATCTTGTACGAGAATGGTCAGTCCTGTCAGTACCAACATATCACAGGAATACCAAACTAAAATCCGAGACTTTTAAAATGCATAAATGCTGCAATTCAATTCTAACCTGTCATACTACACTAAATGCAAGCTTATAAACTTAGGCAAGTTTTGTATGAAAGATGTATCAAAGTTTCCCATATATTTACAGAATAATTTGTATCAGAGATCAAATTAAGCATTCGAAATTATGAAGGTAATGAAAACAAAGTCAGGAATTGCTGGAGAAACTCAGCAGGTCTGGCTGCATCTGTGGAGAGAAAGCAGGGTTCATGTTTTGAGACCAATGACCCTTCTTCAGAAGTGGACTTCAACGGTTCTGAAAAGGGATCACTGAACTCAAAAAGTTATCCTGCTTTCTCTCCACAGATCTTGCTGAGATTCGCCAGCAAATTCTGTTTCTGTTTCAGATTTCCAGCATTCACAGTTCTTTGTTTCATAATTTAAAAACTACGACTGGAATGGCGGGACGGAAGGATGTTGCTAAGTCAGTAACCGAAAGGGCTACTAAAAGAGCAATAGGTATATAAAAGACTGCAAATTAACAAAGCATTTTGTTGTTGCCTAGAAACCCAATAACAAACACCCAGAAATCAGAGAAACGCTGCTGAAATGCTTCAAGCAATTCCTCAATAACTTTGTTACAAACAGCCAGATGTCCCTAATGGCAAATCCATCTTTGCAATTTTCTAAATTGTCCTTAAAGTGTATTTCCAAAGCTGCTTATCCTTCTGCTGCAGTTCATAGGGGGGAGGCAGTAGTGATTTTGATTGCAACACTCCAGGCTGCAGTGGCTGAGTAGCTGGAAGCTTTGAATTTTTATACCCGGCTATGCTCAGTAAGCCATAGCTATGGCCAGTATTGCTGATGTGACCTAGATCACACTCGCTCTGGGAGAGGTGGCACCAGAACCATGCAATTACACAGATTCCAAGCTGGTTAGGAGATTTATTGGTGAAAAGTGCCCCCTACACAGTGATAAGAATGGGTCTTGCACTTTCACTGTTGTACATGTCTATTGATTCATTGATAGATTGATTTATTGCTGTCATGTACCTAAGTACAGCGAAAAGTTTTGTTCTGAGCGCAGTACAGGTAGATCATTACATACAAGGACATACAGATCATAGTGTGACTGAAGAGAGGGAGGCTTACAGAGTTATAGCTGCACAAGTGTACAAAAGCAAGATCGGCATTAGATGTGAAATTTGACAGGTCCATTCAGCAGTCTAATAACAGTGGGCAATAAGCTATACTTGAGCCTGTTTGTACATATGCTTAAGTTTTTGTGTCTTCAGCCTGACAGAAAAAGTTAGAAGGGATCATAATGGGGGTGGGAGGGGTCTTTGATAATGTTGGCTGCCTTTCTGAGACAATGAGAGGTGTAGATGGAGTCAATGGTTGAAAGGTTGTTTTGTGTCATGGATTGAGCTGTGTTTGCAACTTTCTGTTGTTTCTTACAGTCCTGGATAGAGCGGTGATGCACCCAGATAGATTGCTTTCTATGGCGTAACTGTAAAAGTTGGTGACAGTTCTTTTGGACATGCTGATTTTCCTCAGCATCCTGAGGAAGAAGAGACATTGTTATTGGAGGATGTGACAGCAGCGTACACCTAGTAAAACTTGTTGTACTTGGAGGGAACAGGTGACACCGTATCTATGGTTGCCAAAGTTCACCATCACACGTCATGACGTTAACTCATTGATAGAGTTTATCACTTGGTTAACAACTCCATTGTCACTATTCATTATGATGACCAAACTCACAGATGGTCAAGTACATGGATCATTGGTCTTTTATTGTCCAGCAATTACAGTGCTCCTAGGAGGTCCCACACTGACTTCTGAACAGAGCTACATCACACCTAATTGGAATGGACAGAATTGCTTGCTAGGAAGTGGGATAGTTTTTATTCATTCATGGGATGTGGGTTTCGCGGGCCAGGCATGCATTAATTGCACATTCCTAGTTGCCTTGGAAAAGATGGGATTGAGCTGCCTTCTTGTATACCCACAATGCTGTTAGGAGAGAAATTCCTGGGTTTTGATCCAACGACAATAAAGAAATAGTGATTATAATTCCTTTTCAAGATAGTGGGTGACCTCCAGCTAGTGGTGCCCCTATGTGTTTGGTGCCCTTGTCCTTCTAGGTGCTAGAGATCACTGGCTTGGAAGGTGCTGTCAAAAGAGCCACAGTGGGTAACCGCAGTACATCTTGTAGATGGTACACACTGCGACAATTGCGGTGGAGTGAGTGAAGGCAGCAGACTGCTTTGTGCTGGATGGTGTCAAGCTTCTTGAGTATTATTGGAGCTGCACTCATCCAGGCAAATAGGGAGTATTCCATCACACTCCCGACTTGTGCCTCGTAGATGGTGGACAGGCTTTGGGAAGTCAGGAGATGAGTTACTCACTGCAGGATTCCTAGCCTCTGCTCTGTTCTTGTAGCCACTGTACTTAAATAGCCAGTCCAGTTTAGTTTCTGGTCAATGGTAACCCCAGAATGTTGGCAGTGAGGGATTCAACAATGGTAATGCCACTTAAAGGGGCAATGGTTAGATTCTCTGTTTTTATAGATGATCAATGTCTGGCACTATAGTGACACAAATATAACTTGCCACTCATTAGCCCAAGTGTAGATGCTGTCATGTCTTGCTGCATATGGATACAGACTGCTTCAGTATCTGAGGCTTTTTGGTTTACAATACCACAGAGTGAGTGCTATTTTCTGCATAACAGCATTTCTTAATATCCTATTTATTCTGATGACTTATAGATGTGATCAGAAGTCAGTTAATCCAACTTCTTCAACTTTTGTAAACATAGAAAAATAAACACGATGGCACAGAAGAATGCCAAGTACCTGTTATGTTGGATATGTTGAAAAGTCAAGAGTTAGTAACCAAACTGAACCATATGAAGCAGATCAATGTAACATCTAGCTGCAAAAGATACAGCTGTAGGTTGCTGACTGTAAGCCTGTGATGGGGAAGAGGTTGGGAATATAGTGTTAAGTTTATAACGATCCTTTTGAGAACCCTTATTATTGGCAACGAAATCCATGATGAGAACATTGGCCATGAGTGATTCATGGAGAACTTTAATACATAGCATGAAAAACATTTGAGAGATATCTAGTGACCATAGTGTAGAGTGGATATCTGTTGCAATTTAGTTAACAAGCTGTCCTTATAAAAGTTCAGAAGCAGCTAAATAATGAAAAATGGGGTTATTTAAATGATAACAAAGTGTGGGGCTGGGTGAACACAGCAGGCCAACCAGCATCTTAGGAGCACAAAAGCTGACGTTTCGGGCCTAGACCCTTCATCATGAAAAATCTTGGAGTCAGATGGCCTTTCGGACTTCTGTTAGTGAAATGAATTTTTGAAGATGTAAAAGGGTTTCAAGGGATTGTTCAGTATTTGCTGAATGAGCAACCAGATGCCACAGTATCACTGTTTAATCTGGTCCCCCATACTGTGGTCTACTTCATATAATCAACTGTTTCATATTTACTCAAAGCATGTGCAGTACCACAGAGGCAAGGGAAGCAAAACACTGTAGTTGTTGGATATCCAAAAATTAGCAGAAAACGTTGGAAAATTCTTTGCTGGCCAGTTTGACAATTAACTCTTAACACTTCAACACAGTGCAGGAGCAATGGCTCCAATCCAAATGTCTTCTTCCTGTGTTGTAATATCTAAAGGAAAACTAACAAGTCATGAGTGAAAGAAGTTACATTGCCGTAATTCCTAATCACATCCACAGGACATGGCAAAGCATTCCATGACCAATTACTTGTGAGTGGCTTGTTATCTGGACTTAAGCCAGTGCTTACTGTTTTTTTAAACCTTTCATCATTTGAAGCACTTTTTCCCCATTTTTATCTCTACAATTTGAAGCAGCTGGGCTTCTGGGCTTAGAATGGCCATAAATTTTACTTAATGTAAAAGTAAATGACACCACGATTCCCATTTTTACGATTCTGTAGCCACGTAGTATTTGCAAGTTGATGTAGACCATTTTGTGGGTAAGAAATTTGTGGTAAGGTTATGGTCTGTAACTTTTACAGCATTTTTCACATTTTTTCAGGCGCTTCTAATGAAATTCCTTTATTATCATCTGTAACCAAGGAATGAGTTTGCACCATGCACTTTGAAGCAACATTCATTGAGCAAAGAATAATAAGACAATGTTATTCAATATGGTTACAATTTATGACAAATAACCAGATTAAACATAAATTCTTGAGTTCCCCCAAAAGACATTAAGTTCAGCCTTATTTCTATTCTCGGACATTGTGTTTATTTTTGAATATTCGCAGTGTGCACTCATTTGCATTCCCAAATGATGAGAAATTAATCCTTTATGATAGGGTCAAAAGAATACGTTTTAAATTAATGTTGGAAGAATAGACTGAATGTTTACATTTTAAATGAATTAATAGTTTTGTTAAAGCAGAGGAATGCCAGACAACAATGTGATGCCAATATCATCAATGGTACTTTTCAGCCCAGTGTTTAAGGCTTTGCCTGCTTTCTAATCAAAAGTAGGTCTGACTTGCAGCCACATTGTCAGGCTCGAGGTTCCAAATCGATTCCAGCCAGAATGTAGCTTGAACTCCCTCATGCTGTTGGCACTGATCTGAGCCCCACCCTCTACCCAAGGCATGTGAGTTGCTGTGGCCCAATGCATACATGTTGTAGTCTGGAGCAATGGATAGTGATGGGATGGTAAAAGCACATGTTTCTCTCTGTCACACGGTTACTCACATATTTGTTATACTCTTACTGCCTACCATTGGGTTGTATTGGACAGATTTAAGAATTGGTGCTTAACCTGTTTGGCCACCTGATGAATTATGGTCCACTTCCTTGGCCATCAAATCCTGGAGTAGGACTTGAACCCAAAACCCTGGCTTAGATGCTTGGACTTTACTGATGCAGATAATAAACTCTTCATTTAAGCTTTAGCAATGTTTGAATGATTAGATCATTTAAGCTTTAGCGATGTTTGAATGATTAGATCTTTGAAATGCACATAAATTTGGATTACTGAAGATGAAGCTAATGTTTCGGGATGACCTTGCACCAAAGCATAGAAATAAAGAAAATTGGATCAGGAGTAGGCCATTTGGCCCTTCAAGACGGCACCCCCATTCAATACGATCAGGGCTGATCATCCAACTCAGTACCCCATCGCCTCCTCTTTTCTCCCCGTACCCTTTGAGTCCTTTAGCCCTAAGAACTATATTTAATTCCTTCCTCAAAACATCCAGTGTTCTGGTCTCAAATCTTTTCTGTGGCATTCCACAGGCTCACCGCTCTCTGAGTGAAGCAATTTCTCCTCATCTCAGTCCTAAATGGCCTACTCCATATCCTTTGATGCTGACCCTTGCTTCTGGACTCCCAGTAATCGGGAACAGCTATCCTTTTTTTGCCCTGGTTAGTCCTGTTAGAATTTTATAGGCTCCTATGAGGTCCTCCTCATTCTTCTAAACCCCAGTGAATGTTATTCTTAACCAATCCAAGTCTCCCCCCACACTCAGTTCTGCCATTCCTGAATTATTTAGAATAGAATCCCTACAATGTGGCACTTTGAGTCTACACTGAACCTCCAAAAAGCATCCCACCCAGTCCCAACCCTCCAACCTATCCCTGTAACCCTGTGTTTCCCATGGTTAATCCACTTAACCTGCACATCTTTGGACACTGTGGGCACTTTAGCATGGCCAATCCACTTAACTTTAGACTGTGGGAAAAAACTGGAGCATCCAGAGGAAATCCATGCAGACACAGGAAGAATGTGCAAGCTCCACACAGACAGTAGTCCGAGATTGAAATCAAACCTGGGCTGCCGGTGTTGTGAGGCAGCAGTGCTAACCACTGAGTCACTGTGCCACATTATGTTTTAATGATACTGAGTTCTCCTAAACTCTCACAAAGCTGCTTAAAAATAAAAATGATAAGAATTTCATTAACAGTGGAACACTGTTAATCTCCACACAGTTAATCTGGGAAATCTATGTTACACACTTGGCTGCAAAACAATTTGGGACAGGATCAAATGCCATCTAGGGATAGTTCAGTTGTGGGCACAGAAAATGTGCTAAAAGTTAGAATTAATGTAAGGATATAATGTAGAATTGCTCGTTCACAAGGTAACATCACATTGCTAGATTAGATTCACACAGCAAAGAAGTACACCCTGTGAACGTTTCCAGGTCTACACAATTAGTTACGTGTTCTTTATTTAAAATCTACTTCTGAGACAGGTTGTGTGTAATTGTAAACACATGAACTGCAGTAGGTCACTGAGCAAGATCATGGTTTGTCTTATACTGCAACTCCCTGATACCGCCGGGGCCACTCAGCTCTTGACCTCAGTATAATCTTGGTTCAAACATGGACAAAAGAGCCAAATTCCAGAGGTGAGGTGCCCCTGACACCATTGGCAGCATTCAATAAAATGTGCCATCAGTGAACCCGAGCAAAACTGGGGCCAATGGAAATTTGGGAAAACTCACCACAGTTGGAGTCATGGGATAACACGGTGTGAAGCTGGATGCACACAGCAGGCCAAGCAGCATCAGAGGAGCAGGAAAGCTTGATGTTTCGATTCGGGACCCTTCTTCAGAATTTTTCAGATTTTTTTTCTGAAGAAGGGTCTCGACCGGAAGCGTCAAACTTTCCTGCTCCTCTGATGCTGCTTGGCCTGCTGTGTGCATCCAGCTTCACACCGTGTTATCTCAGATTGTCCAGCATCGGCAGTTCCTACTATCCCTGTAACAGTTGGAGTCATGCCTGGCACAAAGGAAGGTGGTTGCCATTGCAGGAGATCAGTCATCTCAGCTCGAGGACATCTCTGCAGGAGTTCCTCAGGAGAGTGTCCTAGGCCCAAATACTTTCAACTACTTCATTAATGACCATCTCTTCATCATAAGGGCAGATTTAGATGGTAACAGAAACAGAAATAGTAGATGTAGGCCACTCAGCCCTTCAAGTCTACTGTGCCACTCAATATGATTATGGCTGATCATCCAACTGTTCTCAATTTCTCCCCATATGCTTTGATCCCTTTAGCCCTAAGAAATATATCTATCCTCTTCTTGAAAATGTTCAATGTTTTGGCTTCAGCGGCTTTCTGTGGTAGTGACTTCCATTGGCTCACCACACTCTGAGTAAATAAATTTCACTTCTTCTTAGTCATCAATATCTTGCCCTGTATCCTTAAACCATGATCCCTTGTTTCAGACTCCACAGTCAGCAGGACTATCCTGTGTTTACCCTGTCTTGTCCTGTTAGAATTTTATAATTTTCTTTGAGATTGCCCCTCATTTTTCTAAACTCCAGTGAATATAGTCCAAACCAATCTAATTTCCTATTGCCCTGTTACTGTATCCCTAATAAACTGATTCCAACATTTTCCCTACCACTGATGTCTGGCTAACCGACCAGTTATTCCCAGTTTTCTCTCTCCCTCCTTTCTTGGAAAACCATTCTAAAATCAAGGAATTCTAGAAGATCAAAGCCACCACATCTACTTTCTCTGTAGCCACCTCTTTCAAACCCTAGAGCTCTGGGCACAGGAGCATTATCATTGGAGTTGTCAGCTTCTTCACATTCACTTGTACAGTATGACATTTCATGACAAATAATCGGCTTTACCAGACCTTTAGTTTTCCCATGATCTTTGAAATTATTTTTCTGCTTCTACTTTGAAGACAGATACCATTTTCTGCATGTATTCCCTTATTCCTCAATATAATTTCTCCTGCCTCTATTTCCAGGGGAACCACATTTATTTTTGCCAAACACTTCCTTTTTTTCCACATCGATCAAAGCATTTAACATCTGTTGTTCTACCTTTGACCAGTCACTTTGTTTTCTCCATCAATGTATTGGTCCTCCTTCACTCAATGCCACACTCCTCCTAATGCTTAGATATCTTGTTCTTTTCAGCAACATTTTCAGCCTCTCGCTATAACACAATATTCTCTTTAACTTCTCTCGTTAGCCATAGATAGGCCAATTTTCTCATGAGGTTTCATTCTTCAAAGAAGGGTGTTTTCGTTGCAAATTGTGAATTGTTTTAATGCTTGTCATTTCTTGCCTACCGTCTTACCTTAACCTTGTGTCCCAATTTGTCTCAACCAATTTACCCCTTATACCTAAAACACACAAAGGACATTGGATGCTGGCGATCTGAAACAAAACAGAAAATACTGGAAAAACTCAACAGCAGCCGTCAGATCCAAGGAGCTTGTTTTATTCAGGTTTAATTTCGTCACCATCAAGCTCAGTGTAATAGCATACATATAAAAGTAATATGATCACTCTTTCCCAGAGACTGCATTCTGACAAAATGTTCACTGAATCCTTCCTCACTCAGCAACCTCTTAAAAACACCAGGCAATCTTTTTTTTGTTATACAGAGGGTGGTGTGTGTGTGGAATAAACTTCCTGAGGAAGTGGTGGAAGAGTGGCTAATTACAAGTTTTAGCGACATTTGGATAGGCACATGAATAGGAAAGGTTTGGAGGGATATGTGCCAGGAGCAGGCAAGTGGGACTAGATTAGTTTGGGATGATGTTTGGCATGGATTGGTTGATCTGTTTCCTTATGACTCTCTAACAATATCAGACTGAACCCTGTCGTGTGAAATGGGCAATATTGACTTGACTAATAAAATGTGAGGCTGGATGAACACAGCAGGCCAAGCAGCATCTCAGGAGCACTAGATGCTGCTTGGCCTGCTGTGTTCATCCAGCCTCACATTTTATTATCTTGGAATCTCCAGCATCTGCAGTTCCCATTATCTCGAATATTGACTTGGCTGCGATTACAGATCTCTCTGATTTCCCTTTTGCCAATTACTTATGCAAAAAGGAAAATCGAGCCTGCTGCGGTTGGACAGCAGTTACAAGTACCTCCGTAACTTAGTCTGAAGCACAAAAATATCGTTTGCTGGAAAATACGTTCAATACAGTTTTTGTTGATTTTGGGAGCGATCACTTTCGATCAGTGATTTATGAAAGCGCTCCGAATGCCTGGCGTGCTTTTTCGGAAATGCTTTCCCTCCCTCTCCCTCTCTCTCTCTCTTTCCAGCGATGTTGCCAGTCCCTACCAGGTTACCGCAGTCCTTTCTTCCTTTGTTTCCACCACCCACCTTCCGGATCTGCCAGGATGGGAGCTCAGGCTGGGATGTGTCCTTCGATCGCCTTGTGACTGGAGAGAGAGGCTGAGCGAGCGGGGGAGGGAGGGAGGCGCAACGACTAGTCCAGGGACCTGTCACTTCGACACAAGCAGGGAGAGAGAGGGACAGAGAGGGGATAGGAGACAACGAAGGGACTCAATGATCCTCTCCCGGAAAGCCTCAACCAGCATCAACTCAGGAACAGGTAAGAGACAGAAGTTGGGCTGGTTGCTTCGGTGCAACTGAAATCCGATTTACTTTTTAAAAAAATCATACCTCGTGGTCTGCAAATTACTGAAAGTTAGGCATTCCTAACTACACTAATGTAGGTGTCAGTGGTTTGGGGGTGTGGAAGCGATTTGTGTGCTTTTTGGGTGAGTTTTGGGCGTGTTTTATTTCCGTTGCCTGTCTTGGAGCCAGACTTGTACCCAGGGTCTGTGTGTGTGTGTGAGAGAGAGAGAAAGGGACTCCCCCCTCTCATGCCGGGGTAGCTCCATCTCGCACATTTCCAAACTTGAGCAGTGAGAGAGTGAATTCAAAGGATCCCCCCTTAACCGGGATCCTCATTCCGGGTTCGTTTGTTCTTGCTCCGGCTGCCACAGTGCATCTACAGCCAGTGACTGCTGGTCTCTCGCCACCTCCTGTGTACTCTCTGTGAAAGTCAGCAAGGCATTAGGCTGGGTTTGCCCTGGACGGCGAGTTCCCCCCTGTCTGGGACGGTGCCTGGTTATGTTTCTCCTGATTCTGGCTGTCCTGTCGAAGGCTCAACTTGTACAGGATCCTGGATCCTACAGCTCACCCCTAACCCTCCATCAAAAAGGACCCGGGGTTCCTACAACATTGTTTAACCAAAGACAAACTGAAACGACGCCAACTGTCCCCTTTTTCATTAAAGCCCATTTTTCATATGGCATTTGTTAACATGACACAGATATTGGATTGTCAATGGAAACAGCTCTGCACTCCACTGGACTTGATTTCTCCTGGTTTAATTACAGTCATAGGGCTGGACAGCACAGAAACGGACGCTTCGGTCCAACTCGTCCGTGCTGACCAGATATCCTAAATTAATCTAGTCCCATTTCGCCCGTATCCCTCCATAAACCCGTTGTGCGAGCAAATTACTACAAGATATGGAATCGGTACTGAAAACCAAAAATGCTGGAGATCACATCGGGTCGGACAGCATGCATGGACAGAGAACAAGCTAACGTTTCGAGTCTAGCTGACTCTTCATCAGAGCTTCAGCTGATGAAGAAAGATTTAGACTCTAAACGTTAGTTTGCTTTCTCTCAATGGATGCTGTCTGACCGGCTGTGATCTCCAGCATTTTTGTTTTCTGTCCCTCTAATCCCTTCCTGTTCATGTACCCATCCAGATACCTTTTAAATATAATTGTACCCACCTTCACTGCTTCCTGTGGCAGCTCCATACCCTTAGAGATGCCAAGTTATAGCCACTGGCTGTGTTGCTTTTGCTGAACCTAATTGTTTAAACTGTTTGTCAGAGTTCCTCACAAGAGCTGACACTTGTGCGGCACATTTCAATGCTCATTCTCCACTTTCAGCCAGTCCTGAGTGTGCCTGGAGAGTTCAGACCATTTCCAACCTTCAAAATATTGGCAGAAACATTTGTTCTTTGAAATATTATATCATCCAGGTTTGCCCCAGCTAAAATGATTGTGGTGTTCTTAAGGCATTCCAAGTTTTGTTTCCATTATCTGTTGGTGGGATGTTGGTGTCTCTGATGAGACAAGCATTTGTTGCTGGCTCTGAGTAATCTTTCACCTGAACAGCTTGGGAGGTCACTTTTTTAATTTCAGAACATACTTTATTCATAAAAAAATACATATACATATAGTCACTAAAGCAGTTTGGCTTTGTACAGGTAGCATATGAAGAACACAAACAAACCTTGGAGTTTGACTGTATCCAACAATCAACCCAAAGGCATCTCTTGCTTGTACAAGATTATATTTGCATATATTAGAGGCACTGGGAGAGTTGATAACTGAACAGACCCCCATTTAACTCTGGCAGAAAGACCTCAGACAGTGGACTTTCCCCACTGCACCTTGGGTGGTCACTTGGAGAGTCAACATCTTATAATTCAAGATGCTCCATATAAACTTTGAGACAAAGTTCAACTCGCTTCTAATCAACCTGCTCAGAGATGGTTATGACACATGTCTGGAGCAGATGAGACTTGAACCCAGGTTTCCTGGTTCGGGGTAGGAACACTACCACTACACCATGAGAGCCCTCATTTGAAGAGCCAAGGGTATTGCTGTAGATTTGTATCACAGGTATGTTGTTGTAGAATGTGATTTGCTGTAAGTCATGATGATATAGCTGATTATATGACTGATATCAGGAAGAGAGAAGACAGAGAGAGCTAGATTTGGTAATCTACAAATGTAAATGTAAGAGTGTAACAGGACATAAAGATTTGAAGAGCCTTACTTAGTTGTAAGGTGGAAACAGCTTCAGATATGTGTATAAGCAGATATCCAAAGCCCAGACTAGTATCTCATTGTGCAGATAACACTGTTGGCTTAAAGGACAAGATACAGCATGGTGGTAGCAGTCAGGGCTAATATGCAGAGCCAGAAAGCTGACATGAAAAGAGGCCAAGGGACACAGCTGAAAAGGGAAGACTCCAGGGGCAGGATAGGACTTCAGAAAGTTTAAAGGTGCTGCTGAGTATAATGCTGGAAGAGTCCAAGTCAAGACTTCAGAAGACATTGAAGGGAAACAAAAGATCTGGAAAAGAAGACTTTGACTTGATTTGATTTGATTTTTTGTAGTTACATGTACCTAAGTACAGTGAAAAGATTTGTTTTGTGAGCAGTGGAGGCAGTTGTTGCCAATTTCGCCAAGCTATCTTCAGCAGATGCCTAAGGCTTCAAACTTTGTTCAACTGAGATCCACACACAGCTCTCCAATTATCTTGGGAATGTTTACTAGCCCTTAGCATCATTGTTATCAGTTCTGTCACAGGCAACAATTTTTATCATGCTGTCTACCTGAGACTTCAGTTTTCCCATCAAAAGGTGAAGAATTTTCCTTAGAGTGTAGTAGCAGATGGGTCTAAAATCTTCTTGCAGAGAAATTAGATACTCTTTCTTCACTTTACCTAAACTGTTGAATTGCTTTGCAAATTCTCATCAAGACTCTCTTCTGCATTTGTTCTGAAGTGCAGTATCCACTTTTTGTAAAGATGAATGCATGATTTATTGCTCAATAATGAGGTATTCTGAATGAGATAATGGGAACTGCAGATGCTGGAGAATCCAAGATAACAAGGTGTGGAGCTGCATGCCCACAGCAGGCCAAGCAGCATCTTAGGAGCACAAAAGTTGACATTTCAGCCCTCGACCCTTCATCAGAGAGGGGGATGGAGAAAGGGTTCGGAAATAAATAGGGAGAGAGGGGGAGGAGGATCGAAGATGGATACAGGAGAAGATAGGTGAAGAGGAGACAGACATGTTAAAGAGGCGGGGATGGAGCTGGTAGAGAGAGTGTAGGTGGGGAGGTAGGGAGGGGATAGGTCAATCCGGGGACGATGGACAGGTCAAGAGGGCGGGATGAGGTTAGTAGGTAGGAAATGGGGATGCGGCTTGGAGTGGGAGGAGGGTATAGGTGAGAGGAAGAACAGGTTAGGGAAGCAGAGATGATCTGGGCTGGTTTTGGGATGCAGTGGCGAGAGGGGAAATTTTGAAGCTTGTGAAATCCACATTGATACCATTGGGCTGCAGGGTTCCCAACTGAATCCTTTGTATTGTTTCACTGACATTTCATCCTTTAAGTAAGCTTTGTGGTAATTTGTCCATGCGCTAGAACATGGCAAAATGAAAAGGGAACCTAACAAAAGGATCAAGAACATGTCATAGGTGCTGTAGAACAAAGGTCTTACAAATGATGGGAAATGCCAATTATGTAGAACCATGATTGTTTTTCTGGGGCAGTTATGGGAGCCTACCACCTCATGGTACTGCCCCTGAACTGTTCATCCAGAGACCTAGGTAATGTTCTGGGGATTTGCGTTCAAATTCTATCATGACTGAAAATCCAGAATGAAGAGACTAATGAGGGCCACAGATTGATTGTCAATTTTCCAAAAAACTCATCTGGTTTGCTTATGTCCTTTATGGAAGGAAACTGCCATCCTTACGTGGCCTGGCCCACATGTAACTCCAGACTCACGGCACATTGGTCGCTTGTCTTCTGGGCATTAGGGATGAAGAATAAATACTGGCCTGAGATAGCAAAGTGTAGAGCTGGATGAACATAGCAGGCCAAGCAGTATCAGAGGAGCAGGAAAGCTGACGTTTCGGGTCTGGACCCTTCATCGGAAATGTGGGGGTGGGGTGTAAAGGGGATTCTGAAGTAAATAGAGAGAGAGGGGGAGGCGGATGGAAGAAGGATAAAAGAGCAGATAGATGGAGAGGAGATGAACTAACCACAGCATCCACAACCTGAGCTAGAAATCCACTCAAGAACCTTATACTCTTATTGTTTATTTAAGTGGGTAGAATGGTTGTCCCAAGATTCATGCAAGGAGAAAATCCAACTCAACTTTCATGAGTAAGGTCTAGGAATCATAAAGCACAGGACAAGAGCACAGCAATCAGCACTATGACAGACATGCAGGATACATTTTGTTGGGTGAAATATGTGCTATGCACATCCAAGTGCCTGCAGAGCCAATGATTTTATCAAGATTTACAGACAGGCCATGGGAAAGGCTAGCAATGGATTTGTTTGATTTAACAGCAGAAAGCATAATTAGTCTTAGAATTTCTTAAAAAGTCATTTATGGATGTGGTCATTTATT